>NW_027175931.1:16054122-16079122 GCF_023055335.1 Clinocottus analis | reverse complement strand
CCATTCACCTCCATTGTGTGGGGGTGGAGGCAGGGTTCTCAGAGAGACCTGAGACATAAATAAATCAAACTGAAACCATCTGCATGCCCACATAACGTGAGAGATAGTGAGGAAATAAGAACAAATATGTATTTTTTATTTGAAACACTGTCTTCTTAAACAACCCTTTGGTGTCATGGTCCATGGGACGGCCCAGGCTTTTAGCGAACTTAATTTTAAACTAGCAAGCGTCACTGGATGAACTAGGATTGTGAACACGTTTATAAGTTGAGTGAACTCGCCGGTTAAAACAACAACACTGTACTCTTGGGAATGTTTTCTGTCATATTTACCAGCAATGACAGGTAGCGGTGAATTATCTGGGGTTATCTTTATTTCTCTTGAGATAAGGGTCATTGCCAATCATCACTGAATCAGGTTTTAAAATGTAAAGAAGACATTATTTCAACACTATTACAGCTTTGTCTTTTGGTGTCTGCCCTGGATGGTTTTGTCATTCCTCATGGGTTTCCTTTTTCATCCTCAGTGAGCTGTAACACTGTGTTTCTATTCAGCAACATGTCTGTCCATTCATTACCAAAGTCTCCTCTCTCGCCAGTTCATTCTGTACCCTGAACACATTAGGCCAACTTCTCAGCACAAATCATTTTAAATAATGCCAAACTTCACCCTTCATCTCTACCTCGCTAACATCAAATGACTAATCCAGAGCACACGGTTTCATTTTTGTAAAGAGAGGGTGGAGTGGGTTGGGTGGTGGAGGATGTGTGGGGGGTGGGAGGGCGGAGGGGTTCAGGTATCCACAACTAAAAGGGCTCATGTTGGGGTCTTTATGAGATGAGCCCCTCCTCTGAACCTTCACTGCTGGAGAATGTAACAGGGAGAGAAATGACCTGCTTCCTGTCCACTTCATGTGGTCCAGAAATGTCCAGCAAATATAAATTAGCTAATTGTGGCTTTTAGATGCCAAACCTTTTGCATTGTGTGTGTGTGTGTGTGTGTGTGTGTGTGTGTGTGTGTGTGTGTGTGTGTGTGTGTGTGCGCGCGTGCGCGTGTGTGTGTGTGTGTGTGTGTGTGTGTGTGTGTGTGTGTGCGTGTGCATGTTGTGCTTTTGAGCTTATAAAGCATTTCTTGCAGTTGTTAGTTGGGGTTAGATAAAGGCGAGCAAATACAAGAAGGGTGGAGTGGCAGGGTATTAATTATACTAAATGGAGAAGGATGGAGCTCAGTTTCTAAAAGTGAACAGCAACAATACACTAAATATTCAATCTGAAAAAATGAAAATCCAGTCCGTGTCTGCATATTCATTCCCTTTTCTGTTGAACACCCTGGGTGTTTTCCATGTCGTTAAATCAAACCGACAGTGCCACGCACACACACAGGAATGATGCTGCTGCTTTAGCGACAGACAAATGTCCTACTGGAGATTGGACGAGTGTTCCCAGCTTAGCACCCCCACAGCAGATGTCCAATCATCCTAATATAACAGCAGGAACAGAACAACACAGTGGCTAAGGCCTCAGATTAAAACTATCTGCATCCCAGAGGATAAAGCACAACAAACTAATACAAGCTGAGGTGCGATTTAGTGATGTGTGGCACAGCAAAACGACCCGTACAGCTGCGCCGACACAGCGGAGAAGCACGTGCTGATATTACAGCATGAGCGCCTAGATGCAGGCTTTTCAACATAAACCTGCTCAAAATAGGCGATAGATTCCTTTCACGTTATTAGTGTGCCATCCTGTTGCACCGGCCGCTCTGTTGTTTTGTCGTGTTCAATGTCACAAACTTGCCGATGCAGCAGAAGCAGAGTTAGTAAACTACTACGAGCAGATATATGATACTTATTTGACCATATCTGCTATTTTTGGTTTATCCCTTTTGATTTGATGTATTCTATATTCACTTCCATACACTTCTCAAAACATTGCACCAGCAAATAAAAATAAATAGTGTGTCCATCCAGGTGTCATTTTGTTTCACTACTGAGTGGGGCTGTCGCCGATAAATACCTATCTCGACTGAAAATGTGTTTTTCCCAGAAATGATTGCAGGTTGTAACCTTTCCCACTGAAGACAAAAGCCAGATGTTAGTGGGTGCTGTTGGCTTTTTTTGTACAGTAGGAAAAGTGTTTTATTAAAAGCACACAATTGAATCGTATTGCTTGTTTCAGAGCAATAATTATGATACAAGAGCCCATGTTTGGTGTTGACATTTTTCCAATTATTGTACGTTCCAACAAACCATAGCAGGATGTCATTTATTCTGAACCAAAAACATGTTTCATATTAACCTTGTATCACACTTGCCTCGTGGATGTTCTGAAATCTTTGGTTAGGTTTAGGCAGCAAAACAACTTTGTTAATGTTAGAAAAACGGTTGTAGTTCATAGTTTGGGTTTAAATATTAAAATGTAATATCTGTCACAACTTTAACAATGTAACGCAACAAGGATGTAACTACGTAATGTAATAATGTAACGGGACAAAAGATAGGGAGGGTAAATAAATTACTGCCGCCCATAGCAGACTATTTAATATATAGTTACGTGTCAAACATAAGCGCAAAAAAGCACAAAGTCTATGTATAGTTTTTAGCAGCGGTCTGCTGGGTGAAAGTCCTGTGTGTGTTTTACCCGTACACCACACCTCCAATTTGCCCTTACTAGACTTTTTGGCTACTTCAACAACAGTTGGTCAATATGCAACTTCACATGCTCTGCATACTTCTCCTCTGTATGGAACAAACTAAAATAGCTGACATTCATCATAAGACTGGTTTGCAGAAACATTCAATATCAACATTTAGTTCCGAATCAAAAGATAATTGTATAATTTGCAGGTTTCCTAAAGTTGTACAAAGGTTCTATTCCCAAACCACGATTTGTTCCTTGACGTTGAATTGTGCATAACATAAAACATGCTTATTGTACACAGCAAAGGCATATTTTTTCATTGTTTGTATTGCTCGTCAGAGAATGTCTTTTAAATAAACCGAAGCAGAACGTGAATATGAATTTAATCCTTCATTATTATTTTTTTCCACAGATGGAGTGTGGCCCTTTGGTCACTGGAGTCAAAGGTTCTAGATTGTGGCATGAACTCATACACATAATTTGAGGGAAAACTTTGAATCAAACCAAAACTACTAGTCAATCTAATTCCAAACGTACTGTATGAGCACTAAGCTAACACTTGTCATGTTGGCTTTAAGGGTCACTATCCAATTGACAGTTGTGTCCAATGCAAAGCACATTGACTAGCTAAAGAAAAACATTGTCTTTTCCTCCTCCTCTTGTTCAGTCTCTGACCTTCTGCAAGTAAGGATCATCCCACCGTCTGGCACAGTTTGCTACAGAAGCAGGATTTATGAAGGGGAAATTGCAACTGGCAAATGGGTAGGGTGGAAAAGAAATGGCCCCCTGGGGCAGAAAAAGAGGGATGGAGAGAGGGAGGGACAAAGGCAAATATTTGACAGGGACAAGGGAGGACTAATAGTTGGATTTGACCTCCTGGTGAACCTTCATTGTCTTTGGAAGGCAACAGAGTCTATGATGAGAAAGCCTTCCCCCCCCCCCCAACAAATAGGTAATGAGTGGTAATGAGAGACAATGAGTAAGAGAGGGAGAGAAAGGGGAGGGAGGAGGATGTAGATAATGTAAGCCAGACGCAGACAGAGGAATTGCAGAGAAACAGAGAGGGGAAGAGAGAGAGAGAAAGAGAGAGAGAGAGAGAGAGAGAGAGAGAGAGAGAGAGAGAGAGAGAGAGAGCAGCTGCAGCAGGTTTGAAAGTGAAGCTGAGAAGGTGCCGGGCTGCAGAGGGAGCGTCCAGGGAGTTGGGTGACGAGAAACACTGTCCGTTTGTGGCCACTGATAATACTTTCCATTCTAGCTGGCTCCTTGTGGGGGTCTGTTGTGTGTGTGTGTGTGTGCGTGTGTTTGTGTGTGTGTGTGTGTGTGTGTGTGTGTGTGTGCGTGTGTGTGTGTGTGTGTGTGTGTAGGCCCTGTGTGAGCTGCTGATTCCCCTGATTGCAGGCTGGCGCCCTGCTGGCGAGCCCCCGCGCACTGAAATTAAATCCACTCTGCTCCGTTATAAATTATAATGCTTTACAAACAACACCCCCGCTGGGGGTCACATTGGAGGTGTAAGAAATACAAATTGTGCAAACAGAAACGAATAAGACAGAAGAAGATGGTTATTCAAAGAAAGGAAGTGATTTATAATGCTAATTTAAGACATCATTTAAACACATCTGGGAAAACCAGCCACAAGTGATGAACACAGCTGACCAATAAATCGGTGGTGTACAAAGAGACCGATTTCCACTTAACGTTACATGTTAGTTAATCAGTCAATGAATCCTGCTAAAATGTAGACGAGAGACTTAAAATGTACCTTAAAAAGAAGAATGAAAGCCGGTATGAAAATGAAATGAACAGAAAGACAGACAGCGGGGATGTGTGAAGGAGATACAAACAAGTGAAAAAAGGCTCCAACACTGTTTGGTGAGTGGGAGGGTATGAATGAAAGCCTCAGCTAAACGGGCCGGGTGGTGCCAGAGAGACAGCGTGCCGTGCTGACATCTAGTAGACTGGCAGCATACAACCGGGGCGACGCCACTAATATGTTCAACCTACAGCGTGAGTGGGGGATTATAGCCTGCTAAGATGCTGCCTGGCTCCTCCAGGTCAAATGAGGACGAGATCGAAAGGCAATCATAGTGGATGTCGCCACTCCTCAGCTGAGTGGGTAAGTATTAATGTTGATATTTTAGTTACATGGTATTTCATAAATGCAGTCTTCCACTAAATCCTGTCAAAATGCAAAAATAGTTTTTAAGTGCAATGACACACTATTATTTAATTAACAGCAGTGAGTAAATATGCACCAAATAATGCAATGTAATGCAATACTCATACTGTACAACAAACACTTTCTCTGTATCATATGATAATGTTTATTTTTTGTTGGTTGTCTTTTTTCGGTGTATTTTATTAACTTTAATATCATGTTTCAAGTGTTTATGATGTTGTAACCACATTATGTTACTAATCAAAGTAATTGCACCATATCCTACGTATATTGCATTGACAAACTAACATCCAATTTTTAACGAAGATGTTATATTGGCTCCATGCCAGGCCACGCTGAAGGTGTAACTGGCAAACTGTTTTAGGCCTCTGCTCATCCCAGCAGGGGGCGGGTCATGTGAGGCCATCTACATTGTCCTGCCAATCAAACATGAGACTCAGACGCCTCAAACAAAACTCAGCCTCACTTCCTTGAACGCGTAAACACAAAGCCCGGTGCAGGGACATCTGTCACTACCACCTACAAGCGCTGTCACAGCAGACATATGGCCACACACATCAACAGCCATCACTGATAATGTTTGGACTGAACCGACGGACATAAAAGAGTGCTAATATATGTGCTAATATCATGGTGAGGGTAAACACTCAATGCTAATAGCCCATAAATTCCTGATAAAGGACATCTACGTAGTTCCAGTGGAACTGTCCATCACCATTGTAACACAATTACCGGGCTGCATTAAATCAAAACAATGAATTTGAATATCATAATTTACAACAATGAGAAGGACAAGGCGTGTAGTCCTTCATTGCGTCAGCCTCTGAAGACCACAGGGTGGAGACTGGAACACACAAGCTGCAAGAGGAACAAAGCCCCTTTGAACTTGCTGACACTTTGTATCACACCCCGTTCACTGTTCAGCGGGCTACTTTCGGCTGCCGCACACATTTATTTGTGAACATCTTGATATTGGTTTGGGGACGATGACGTGGATGGCTAGGTAGCTAGCTATTTTTTTTTAACCATAGCATCAAATCATATTTACGACGACATAACTGAATAGCTATACTATCTATCCTAACACATTGCCAAATTATATTTCATGTTTTTCAATCATATCCAATGCTATTAACATTTCAATACTCTTGAGTCGTGGTAGCAGCACGTTAGTTGTCGAGATCATACATGAACCAAAGCTACTTGCTACTATGACAAATACAGTTCTCTTTGGGGATGAATGAAGTCTATTTATCTATCTATCAAAAGGTTCTATGAGCTATTTGCTGGAGTGGGGAACATTTCCATGACATATAACGTTCTAGGAACCTTTTGGAATGATTATTCCAGAGATAAGCAAACCCATGGGTAGGGAAAAGAAGTGGTGGCTTGTGAAAAACTCATATTCTTTTGGCAAGTGACCATGGCATGATGGGGATGATGCTATTCAAGGTGTCCATGATCAGGAATGAATTGATCCTGTGAAGGAAACTGTCTGGCATCGCCTTTGTCCATTAATTCATGATCATGGACACCTCTGCATTACACTCACAGTGTAAGCGTAGGCGTTGATGGATCCCTATCTAGTTGGGTGAAACCCTTTGCCTCACATTAACTGCATTGTAATGGTCCAACTGTGCGTCTCCGGTACAATGTGTTTACAGGTTCAACGAAATGACCAGTGAGCACCAGGAGATATCCAAACTGGATACATTACTGAAGCTCCTTCTGAGATTGCTGTCATCACCAGCATGTCTACTCCAGTTCAGCAGTTGTTGGAATGATGTTCCTGTTGAACAATTCTGCAACAAATGGTTCATTTGGAAAGCATATGTTGAGTACAAATGCATGGCGTAGTGTGACCTTGATCTAGTGAGCCGGAAAGGTGGAGGATGGGGCGGAGCATTAGGCGTGGGCAGCCTTCATGCAGAAATAACATGAATTAAGTGTGGCTTTTTCTTAAGAAATCTGTTGACCTATCCCTAACTTCAATGTTTAGTGCTTAACCATAGGTACCATGTGCAAATACTGTGTACAAATGTTTACAACATGTACAAGAAACGTGTGGATTAATAGAATACTGGGTTATGCATGATTGTGGATTATCATCATTTAATTGGTTTATTCTTTGGTCTTTTAAGAAAAAGAGGGAGGAGAAGTGGGTGGGAACTAAATCACTACTTCAATCAACTTATTTTACATCTATTGGCATGAAATGATGGATGAAATTGAATCGGGACACATTTCCTTTCGTTTGCTTATTTACATCTGGTTAGCCAGCTATGGCAGGTAAATAGACTGTTGCCTACAATGTGGCCACAGAATGATTTCTACGGCTTCCTGTCAGGCGACAGGACAGATCCTCATGTTTGCAAAAAGATTGAAGTTTATCAGCACAGATGCAGCCAGGTGGAACAGAGAAAAGACTGAACAAACAGGTTCAAGTTCTTTCTAAATGTAAACTCAGCTCTGTACATGGCCTGTTTTACCTGAAGAGAACCAAAGGAAAGCCGAGGTGGCAGCTGGGATCAGCACCAGCAAGTCTCAAACACACCACAGCAGAAACAAAAAGACATCGGTTGTCAAGAGCATCAGGATAAACACGAAAGAAAGAGACAACTAGGGAAGGTACAACACAACTCTACAGTAATATGTGTGTTTGCAAGTTCAATGTGACGTTCACAGGCAGCACCGAGCAGGATATGAGAGACGCAACATCAGCAGATTACAGACAGGCTGTATACACACTGCCTGTGCGTTTTTAAGGAGTTTTAGACATCTGACACTTCTAGAACTATGCCAATTTATGTCGAAATCATGCCATTTCATTTTTTTATTTTGTTTCGCCAAATATCAATTCAAAACTCAAAAATCTTCAACCATATATAGGTTTTGAAAAACACATACGCAGTGATTGATCAAGGCCTCCAATTACTTTGATGTTTCCTTGTAGTCATTCAAAGTTCCAGTGGGTAAAGAAACAAAAAGGACCTCTTCCAATCAGTCGTGTTGCAGTTTAAATCCTCGTCTGTCCAAAATGTCCTCATTTTATCCTATAAGATATTTGTGAGAATTGGCCAATAAATGGCCAACAGTTGGTTAAAGTCAAGGTCTCTCTTAACCTTTAACCACCAAGATCTTACCAAAGTTCCATTCCTTTCCTGAGATATCGCCTCACCAAGAAAGTCCAGACGACTCAAAAACCTAATGCCCTGTGGCCACAGCTGTCGCGGAGGCACACCAACATCAACCAATAAATGTTTATTCCTGTAGACCACTATCAAGTGGACTCAAAAAAAAAAAAAAACACATTTTAGTCTCCTTAATTTTTGATATTTGCTGGTAGAAGGAGTTGTTCTGGTTCTGAGGACCAGGACGTTCGCGGTGGCGACCAGCTCACCTGGTCCTAACATGTCCCATCTGCAGAGTATATCATTGCGAGATTGAAAAGATCAGCGTAATGGACATCATGATTATGTAGGTTTTTGAAATTGAATGACAGTGACATCGAAGCTGTATTTGACATTGTTGCTTCTCTTCAGAAAGTCTGCAGGTCCATTAACAGCACACTGATTAGTTTTTATGCTTTTAAAAGAACACTTACAATCTTGATCCCTTTACACACATATGCTATAGTCATTTGCCCAGAATACTATACAAAACAGTAACAGTCAAACGCATCAGCTGTCTAATCAGCTAGCTTCTGTTCCCCCTCCCAGCCAATTACAATGTGATGGGGGCTTGAGCAAACAAAGCATTACGGGTGGGTTAAGCCTCCCTCTCATCTCCAGGAGTTTGCTGTCGCTTTCCTGGGGCAAACACAACATCTGCAAACACCTGATAGGCCTGAGCAGCGGCCTTCAGTCCTCTCGTTGCACGGGTTAAATTGTTACCACCTTTCTCTAATCCTGACTCTCACAATTAACCGTATGGTCGAGCACTTCAAAGCCCTCGACGGCCAAAGGGATTAACCCCAACGCTCCCAGAGATTTGTTTTTGATTTTGCTGAGATCCCCAGACACTTTCATCTTTGGCGCTCACTCCTTCTTCCTCACCAAGACCCAGAAGGCCAAGCCGAGGGCAGAAGGAGCTGCAGCTAATTTTGACAAATTCAGTGTGATATATGAAGGTTAATTTTTGAGTTCCCACAAAGTTATTAATACAAACACAAGTGTGAAATGTCATCAGGTGAAACAAGATGATGTCTATTTTTGAGACAGGCTGGGAAAAAACAAGATGAAATATGAGTGGGGTTGACATATGTTTTTCATATCTGAAGCCTTTGAACTAATGCCATCATTCATATTCCATAGAGTAAATGGTATCCAACCATAGAGTTTAGTGGGGTCAGCACCAGTCGAAAGGTACACAACTGAGTGTCATGTTGGTAAGGGTCTGCGTTATCTAAATGAATGATAATCATCACTGATACGGCTAGTATTAGACTCAATGCAATACAACATTTTTAGAACAAATACAAACACAAACATTTTGTTCATATCATTTAAATAGATAATAATTAAAATGTGATTTTCTTAAAACCTAAAAAGTAAAAAGGAGAAGAAAAACATGCTTTTCAATAAAATCAGCAAGTACCAAGGAATAATTAGAATAATAATCGAAGAGGATCATAACTCTGAACATAAATCCGACTTTGAGGCGTACGGACACAGTCTGGATATTCCGCTGCCAATTTCTCTTTTAATGCTACGGTCACTGCTTCTCAACATAAAACCACAAAATTGGTTCATGTTATCCATGTTCACATTAGGTTGCCGGATCTAGAACCTGCAATGCTGAGGCGCCTCTGCCTCTGTTGCTACAGGGTACAAGGTACTGATTACAGCTACATAAATTGCTTTGGGACAGTTGGGAACAAAATGTGTCGCTCGTCCAATAATGACCATAATTCAACAGTAAATACATTCAGGATGAAGATTGTACTATGCATTTACTAAAAGAGAAGGCCTATACAGCTCAGTGATTGGACGATTTTTAAAAGCAGGGATTTTCTTTGAGTTTTATGATGTTGATCTATTGACACCTGAACCGCTGTGTGCTGTACATGCCGTCACTGGGCTCTGCCACCTCCGCCAACCCCTCGCCAGTGGGCGCGTGTTGGCTGTACTGGGCCTTACCAGCCTGTTCCAGCCCAATCCTTTCAGCTCTGTCAACTTTGACTGTGTGTATGTCGGGGGTGGTAGATTACTCTGTGTGTGTGTGTGTGTGTGTGTGTGTGTGTGTGTGTGTGTGTGTGTTATGGGTAATAGTGTGTGAAGAGCTAGTCCTCCATGCATCCTGCCCCTCCTCTATCCCCCAACAGTCTCCCCTGCAGCGCCTCAGCAGGAACTGGAGCAAATGCGTTTAGGAATTAAGACTGGGGAATGGCCTGAGGTGCGTGTGTGTGTGTGCATGTGTGTGTCTGTGTGTTTTCGTGGAGTTGTGCTGCTCTTTTGCGGCGCGCCAGTTCCTGCCAGCTGCCCCAGGATGTGGCCTGTCACTTCACATAGCCGCTGATGAGCCACACGAGTGTCAAGAAAGGTGAAGATGGAGATAACACCATCACACACACAAACACTACGGAGATAGGTGAGGGGAGAAAGCCGGACGGAGCTGCCGACACGTGGTGTGGAGATGTAAGGAGTCATTGCATGATTCGAATAGTTAATCCTCATTTTGAAGTTTCTTGACGATGACGCAATACTAGTCGTCCCCGTATCCCAGAGAAGTATGACTCAGCAGAGTCAGGAGAGGAAAAAAGAATCCTGTCTACTTTCTTGAATGTCATCATCAATCTGGGTCTGGCTCCAGTCCCACCAAACCCTTCTTCTGTGTTTCCTGCTACTGTCTCTTGTTCATTGATGTTGTGATACTGTGGCGGAGTGGGAACCAAAGGAACCATTCGTGCTTCTGATCAATCCCTGGGCTATTTTTATATATCAGAGTGAAAACTATACCTGCAATGACCACATGGGAAGAAGTCCACCTGCATCTCATTTGGTCGACCTCAATGCTTGTACATTTATCAGCATGAGAATACTTTTCACCATTGGTAAAGTAAGAGGATACCTTGTTTTGCAGTCACATTTTCCAGACACAAACGGGCCGCAGACGTCCCTTTCTCTCCTCCAGCCTTCTCTTAGCCCACTGAACAATGAAGCATGGCTGATTTTAAGTGCCATGCTATTAGCCGTACCAGCGGTAGAGTGCCTGTGGCTCTGAGCATCAACTTAAGGCTCCATATGCTGCCGAGCAACACACGTACAGCACGGACACCAAGGCGGTCATATGACCTATAGACTCTTTTTCTTTGTTTTTCTTGAGGTTTGGATTTAGTGAGAAACACTTTCTTGAAAAACATATGTCACATTTTTAACAAGTGACCATTACTTATGCTGTTTGTAGCTTTTTGTGCAGATATGAGTTCAATAAAGCTGGTGGTCGATTTCAATTTAATTTTAGGAGCGTTTATATCGTGAGTGTCATTCTTGTTATCATTTTAGTGCTGAAATATTTAAACAAATCCATCAGCTTTTAAAATAAGTAATATTTTGGGTGATCCTACTCTGCCAGCTCTTGAGGTTTCCTTTTGTTTTGCAACTCTGGGGACTGTCGTTGGTTTGAAAATGTCCACTATTTAACTATTTCCCATACTGGCCAACCTTTATATGAATATGGAGGATTTTAAAATCAAAACGCAGGTTGAGAGAGTTTGTTAAATGCATTCTCGGGACAGAAACAGGTTGCAAACAAGAAAGGGATGTTCAAAGTGTGCAAATGTGCCAGAAATTGATGGAAATACAGGAAACTTGTGATCCCAGAAGAAAACCGGGAGAGGGCAGGGTTGGCAAGGGTGATATTGTCTGACATATATAATTATAATCATAATTATGGTTATGATATAATAATAATAATAATAATAATAATAATAATAATAATAATAATAATAATAATAATAATAATAATAATAATCAGATAAATCAAGAGTGAAAATAGCTTCAGCCCTGAATCTTATTATTGTGACTGTGAGCTTCATGGTTCAGGGCGATATGGAAACCTATTAGAATAACCCCACTGTGCAATTAAACTCACAAACTAATACCACTGAGCGACTGACTAATGCAGCAGCCCCAGCTCCCAACATGCACCATTATATGGATATTGTCGAGGTGAGCTCTTACTATATGAACATGATCTATGATAATCTATGTGTTTTTCATCAAATTACCGACTTCCATCTATAATATGCAGTCAGAAGGCTTGAGAGCGACCCACAGATCCCGATGTAATTACAAACTGTGCTTCTTCCCGGCCCACATACCATTCTGTCCCAATTCCCTGCTGTTTGGAAATCATGGCTATGCTGGTGACAAGTTACAGTACACATGCCCCAGTTAACCTTTGATGTGAACATGTTCTTTTCTGAGGGAATGATATGGAGGCCAAAACCACGAGGGGCTACAGACTATCCCTGCAAACTGTACGGCTTCAAAGTCCTGTCTCTAATTTGAACCTTTTGTGCCACTTAAAAAACCCATGGACTAATTTGACTCTGGCATGTAACAACCGTTTGGAGGAATGTTTGTCTGTGTGTCTGTGTGTCTGTGTGTGTGTGTGTGTGTGTGTGTGTGTGTGTGTGTGTGTGTGTGTGTGTGTGTGTGAGTGAGTGAGTGAGTGAGTGTGGTCTGTATGTGTGTGTGTGTGACCACAGGCCTACCTGCTTTGATCATGGCACTGGGGGATTATGACAGTACACACACACACACACACACACACACACACACACACACACACACACACACACACACACACACACACACGCACGCACACACAGAGGAAATTAATCAAAGCTTCATGCTGCACCACGTCTGCATCAGTGACGCGGCGACACGACAAAGAGCGTTTGGACACAACCACAAGAGCACTGGGATGATGCTGACAGATCACTGTGGTATTGACATGGTATTTACCAACAGCATTCAATTCATGCTTCCCCACAAGAAATGAGGCAAGTGCTGGGCCCATTATGGATTTAATAAATGAATAACTAACTTTGCAAGAAGTTTAAAGGACGAGCAGAAACAAAGTGGAGCAATGAACTCCAGCACAAGTAAAGGAGCTGGTACTAATCCTAAAGGACTTGGGCCAGTGTTATCTGTAAAGAGCTGCTCCTGTGGTGTTGCAGCACAATACGTGTTCTCCACTGCTGCACACGTAAGACCTTACACAAGTATTACCAAGCTAATTTGGTTTGGGAATAAGGTCAATTTTGAATAGAGATCTACCAGTCTAGTTGTGCAGAACGGACATATTCAAAATGTAAAGTATAGTGCAAAACAACAGGGATGCTAACAAAGCTGCAAACCTTTATTGCCCCTTTCAATCTCGACAAACACCAGATCTACTATCTTTCACAAAAAACAAGATACATAGATGAATTCAAGACGTAACAGAGGGAAACTCAAATTCACTCGGAGCACTTCACACAGCTCCCTCTGGAGATATTAAAGTCTTTACACAACTTTAAAACAAAAAGAAGCTATCAACAGCTGCTATAAAATATTTAAAATAAACTATGACAGTTGAGAAGAAACATTCATAAACCAGAACTTTCACACACTGCTGTTGTATCAAAGGCAATGTGAGGAATTCCCTCCCTGTCTCTCTGTCTCCTTGTAGTCACTACAGTGTAGTGACAGACAGGCGTTTTCCGTGATTCTCGCCAACTGTGGTCGCGATGGCCATGACATCAGCAGGAGCAAGCCTCCTCTAGGGACCAATGATTAATTAACATGGCTTCCGCACAGGATGTGATCTAATTGACAGTGGGTAATTATGTAATGGCCTCGCCTTGTAAAAGGAGATGAGCTGGAAGTACTGTAACCTAGAGTGGAAATGCAGAAGCACAGGCACGCGCACACACACACTAAATGAGGCCCGTTTGTTTACCTGTAGTTGACCTTTTGCCCTGTCAATGTGGAGGTGGTGGAGGTAGTCACCCCTCGCTTCGCTCGCTCGGTAATAGTCCTGTCTGTGTTTGTTTACCCCCGCTGAAATGTCATAAAGTAGCCAGCCCTTTGATCCGGCATCAACGTCACCACAATATGTGTCATTATCTGGGAGCCGGGCACCACTTCACATCCCGCATATTGGAAAAAGAAATGTGACTAAGACGCTGCTCACTAGATATTTTGTGGGGGGCGAGGGGGCATCTCACGCTAGTGGAGGCCTTCAATTGGGTGAGTGTGGAAGAAACAGACCACAAATCAGTTGCTTGCAACGATGTGGTGCCTAAGAACATCTCCACTGTTTAGTCATGAACATACAGATGTGACAAAAGTGCAAAAAAATATTGAATCTTTGAAAATTATATAGCATGGCATTTTTTCTCTCTCATGGTTGCACAAGGCAATTATTGAGCAAAGTTGTTGAAATGTACCGTAAGGCAATAGCAATAACCACAGGTAAAATATTCAATTTTCAAACTGCACATATACTTAGATGGTGATTTATTAGGTTGCCCTAGCTAAAACTACTGCTCCTTAATACAACAGCCATGCACTCGAGAGCTAGTTTTATAATCCATAATAAGTAAAATCGATCAGTATAACACACTATATTGCTATTATTATTGCCTTTCAAAAACAATTATAATAATATATTTTACAATTATCGCTTTGATGAACGTAGCATCCATTATAGGGCTGTTGTATCAAATTTCAGAGGACCTAGTGGAATTGTGGGAGAGACAGAGAGCGGTACAACATGTGACAAAGGTCCAAAGGCTAATCAAAACTGGGACTCCGCGGATACTTTGAAATGTAAACACAAAAAAATGTTCCAGTGAATCATTGTATTTCCCCTCCCTTCAAACAGTATGTTTTTAGTTTGCTATCCTTGCTACTTAATTCGTTCTGTAATCATTTAGCATTTAAACTTGCTGTTGCTACTTTTAAGTCACAATAACAAGTGATCCTAAATGATATTATACTTCAATTATACCTCAAAGCAGCTGTGTGTGAGCATAACAATCTTGTGCTGTAGGAATACTAGTTACTTGTTGGCTTTCTCATGAGCCAATCCACTGTTGCAGAAGAGAAGGCTGTCACTATGAGGGCGAAGAGGGTAAAGTACAAGTTGCTATTAAGTGCTGACCTGGAGTCAGATTAGAAACCTCTTTGATCTTAATCTTGACGCTGAAGGAAATGAGTAAAAGCTGATCCGGTGTCAGTGGTTTTTGGGCACCCTTTGATGTCAAAATGGGATGTAGGCCTGAACGCAAGGGGTGACCTAATAAAAGCAACTATTCCTATTTCCCATGATGTAACTCTTTTTTACAACAACCACAGCACACTGCAGCCTCCGTAATATCTCTGTCTGTGTGTTTTGAAAACAAGAAGTGCCCAAACTTGTAGCGATCACTGGAACATTTTCAATATTAAGGCTGCCGTGTTGTGTTAAGGTCAGGAATTAGTGTATGAATTTGGAATACAGGCCTGAGAGGAAAAGAGAGGGCATAAAAGTGGCTGTGCAGAGGGCTAAAATAACAGTCTGACTACTCTAGTCTCAGCTCCATCTGCTTCTAATTACTCACTATCCTCGAGATGGAAGGGGGAGAGTACAACAGGAACTCATGTCAGCACCGGGTTACATGACTAACGGAGGCTGGGAATAAACCCGTTTCGTTTTAGAATAGCAAGCCCTGTTACCTGGGAGCTGTGTTGTCATGCATGTCTCTATTTGCGAGCGTGTGTGTGTGTTTGCTTACATGCAATATATTTCAGCATTTCTCCAGCGCTGTTACCACTAATTTAATGCCACAGTGCAAGAAGCGGATTTCAAACAGCCCTGTGCATGCACCACAGACTTTCAATTTGGCAAGTGAGCAGACACAGGCTTAGCCAACGTTCTCTGTACATTGTGTGTGTGTGTGTGTGTGTGTGTGTGTGTGTGTGTGTGTGTGTGTGTGTGTGTGTGCGTGTGTGTGTGTGTGTGTGTGTGTGTGAGTGGGAAGGGGAGGGGGTGGGGGGGGGTATAGTATAGTAGCGCTAACATGAGTAGGACGCTAATGACCAAGCCAGTGATCCAGCACTAGTCCACCAGGCTAGCAGGCTAACACATGCGGCAGTGACTCACTAATCACAATTCATTTACTCATTAGCGTTAGACCTGCCACCACAGTCCACTTACACAGTAAGTGTGGATTATGCTATGCTTGGCTAACGCTAACCAGTTGAGGCAAAGTGCAGTGAGCCACTACCTGATTAGCATTATCGCTCTGTCAAAATAAGCAAGACGGTGAGGCGCTGTGCTAAAGTAATGCAGGCCAAAAAAAATGACTCAAGACTAGCCGTGCCTGCCTGACCTGTGTGCCAGCCACAGCACGGAAAAGGAACTGTCAAGCCACATGACAAGGACACACACTGACAGTTGCAGTCAGGGTGTTGTGAACAGTCTACAGTTCATCATACATTATGAATGATATCAGCACATCAAATACTGCTGCCACGATAGCGGCGTCCTGCTGGACATTTAGAGTTGCAGTCCCAAAATGATTTATGGGACGACAATCGATCCTTCATTAGTCCTAAATCCCCTGAGTGGATGAGCTTGACCAGAAAAAAATATGGCGATGCTGGTTCTATGTACTCAGGTGCTGCAGTGTGTGCTAT
Source organism: Clinocottus analis (assembly GCF_023055335.1). Lineage (NCBI taxonomy): Eukaryota > Metazoa > Chordata > Actinopteri > Perciformes > Cottidae > Clinocottus > Clinocottus analis. The sequence continues at coordinate 16,062,635 of NW_027175931.1, read as the reverse complement.
GTTTTTTTGGGTGTCGGGAAATATAGCTTTTAGGAGCCAACATCAAGTGCTACAATATGTGATGGAAGGTCATAATCATAATGATCATTTTTACTTAAGTAACCTTTTCAGTTAGAATGATGTTATATACAAATGAACAACACCAATAGTTACTTTGGGGCGGCATATCATAGATAATAGAAATATATTTGTCTTTTCTGATTCATGACAATTCATACCATCATAAAAATATTTCAGCAACCAACCAAACTATCCTTTTCCAAGTCTCTGTAATGATACTGCAGACATAAAGAGACCCTCTTCCTCTTGATGTACTTTGGCTCAGTGGTTTACGTACCTGTCTTTCAATCAGAGGATCGGTGGTTCGAGCCCTTGCTTTGCTAGTCCATGTTGATGTGGCCTTAAGCAAGAAACCTGTACCTGAATTACTCCCCATTACTGTTTCTACGATGAATAGAACAAATGAATAATAAATGTAAGTCGCTTTGGATAAAAGAATCAGCTTGATGACATGTAATGTAGCAGGTTAGCTATACGTTGGCTAACATTTTGCTAACATAAGCTAACTCAAAATGTGTCGAGATACAAAGAAATGTGTCTGTGAAACGGTAACGCCAATGTAACGTGAACTAAAAGTAATGTTCCCAAGGAACAGACGTAGTATATAGGCAGTAATAAGTATGACAGGAGATGAGAAAAGTGTGCCGGGATCCAAGAGGACGACAGATACTGGTAGCATCAAGAACTTCTTTAGTCAAACGGTACTTGCACTACTAGAATAAATTACTCGGACGTTTGTTTTTGCTGCTAATCACCGCAAGCGTTCTTTGATTGAATGCCACATTAGATTTGGCTCACAAAAATAAAACAGAGAACGTAGCAGCTACGACCCATACCTACATTGTCTGCACACATCTCTCAACATGTCGCTAGCTGAGCTGGAGGCCAGCAGCGAACGGTGCTATCAGCGGGTTGCTATCAGCCTGTTGCTAACAACGGCTTTAACTACCAGACTGCTACCCAGGCCATGAGCACAATGCCCGATTTCACTCGCCAATTGAAAGACACCCATTTAACCCAGGGCAACGTTGAATTAAGTTTAAAAAAATTGTACGCTCTATTGTTATTGGTATCAGTACTTGTATAGTATTTATTGATACAATACCCAGCTCGACTAACTCTAATTATCGACCTCCAGAATCCTGATATCCCTTCACACTTCTTTCAGGAGATTTAAAGTAAGAGCATCTTTTTGGATTAATATGCCCGCCACCAATTTTGGTTGGCCTGAAAAAAGAAAAAGCCTTTTTTATTCGTTTGCCCGTAGAGATTCTAATTTTGATCATGTTTCTAGGAAAAATCTGAAGAAAAATGGAGCAAGTGTAGAGATGGCAGTGAAAAGAATCACACTGGAGAGAGCAGCAGAGACAAATGTCATGTCAATGAACCGAGGGCTCTCACCAGTCAATGAGTAACACACACATACAGACATACCCTCACACAGACACATCCTCACACACACAGGGTGAGTCACAGTGACAGAGGCGTGAGAGTAACACAACACTGTGACAGCGTTTGGGTTCGTAATCTGTCAAATGCGCACGCTCACACACACACACACACACACTTAGATGAGTGGACTTAAGTCTGGGACCTCAGCAGTGACCTATGTCTCTTTGCAGCCAATCCTTTCACATCAGCTCACTTCCTTGCGTTCAAACACACAGAGACAAACAAACTCATCTGCAAACTGCAGTGATGGTTCGCAGCGCTCCTCTAGCGCTCAGTGGCTTGCCAGGTCTGTGAACTGAAGGTGGCTTCACACAGAACGTGTATGAAAGAGCAGGAAGTGCATTTATTACACTTACAGTAGAAGTACGCATTATAGAAGGACTTGTGTATTGCATGAGTGCCGTTATAGAATATACAGCCGTGTCAATGGGGGATTGTTTAGTAAGTCAACCTTTCCTGGCTCAAATGGTCTCATCATGCAGAGATAAATTACTTTTTGGTTGGTTTTGTATTTGGTCTGGTTTCGTTCACATCCGCTAATTCAAGCATTATTTGTACATATTGTATTGACCAAACAACCAAATGAATCAATCAATTGAGCAAATGATCAGCAGATTAATTCATGATGATAATAATTGTTTGTTGCAGCACTAGCACAACCTTCCAGAGAGGTGTAGGGGAATATATATATATATATATATATATATATATATATATATATATATATATATATATATATATACACACACACACACACACACACACACACACACACACACACACACACACACACACACACACACACACAAAGAAAAATAATGCACCAATTTTTGTCCTTAAGTGTGGTTAATGGTGGTTATTTTTGCGTATTGACTCCATTGCCGAGTTACAGAAAAAGTTTAGAGAGGAATTGGTCTATATTCATTCAATCTGTATCCATTGTTAGGTCAGCATAAAGAACTGACAACACAGTCACAAGGAGTTCAGGGTGTGTGTGTGTGTGTGTGTGTGTGTGTGTGAGTAGTGACATTTCCCTAATGTAGCAGTAAATGTGCCCCTCATTAACGGCTCTCTGACAGTGATGTGGGCTGACGAGAGCCCAGACGCCTGGCTCCTGGACTGGTGCCCTGATGGGGCATTGACACAGACGCACACATGCACATGCACACGCACGCACGCACGCACGCACGCACGCACGCACGCACGCACCCACCCACCCACGCACGCACGCACTGACAGACAGACAAACAGACAAACTGACTGACAGGCACACAAAGACTAGAAGCTCCACTCCAGAGCTGTGGACATTTCCATTCAATGTGTGACATCTATGTGTCTTTTGGAGCGTGTGGGTTTCTGTTTGTGTTGAGAAGAGCACAGCACATACATTCAGTCCAACAATAAAAAAACTAAAACAAAATAACTTCAATGCAAACTAATGAGATATAGCTTGACATCCCTAAGGAGCTACCATGTTAATAAGAAAAGAAGAAACGCAATTATCATCTTTCTTTTGGAATGATTTGATCCGATAATAAACACATTTCACAAATGTACAAAACAATAACAACATCCAGTAATAATAATATGTACATTATAAATCAGATAAATATAAGATATGACTTTACTTTATTTAAATTCATTATTTATTTAACTTGGGATCAAATACTGGGTGAGAGACATGAGACAGTATGTGTGCGTGTTTGTGTGTTTGTGATTTGACACAGTATTTGGGTCAAATGAGGGTCTGGGAGCACGGAGCCACATCTGTTGCAAAAAAAAGAAAAAAAGAAAGAAAAAAAGGCTTTTCGGGCTAACACCATTAACACAATGGTGGCTGCTGGACAAAAATGTATCTACTGTGTGTCTATGTGTGTCTTTATGAAGCCATTAGTCATGCTCCATATGTCTTATAGTGAGGGACAGTGAAAGGGTGTGTGTGTGTGTGTGTGTGTGTGTGTGTGTGTATATATATACAATGTGTCAGACCCAATGTCTACTTGGGGTGTGAGGTGGGCGACCGACTGACCCCACTGACTGGCTTTTTATGCCTCTGAAATATGACTGACATGCACACACACAAACACACACATGGGATAATGGAGGATATGATTGTGGATCGACAAAGACCAGACCCCGCCACGACAGTGAGCAGTCTATTCACCCAGGCAGGGTCACACCAAGAGGTCCATTCGCCTTAAGCCTACACCACCGAAAAGACAGAGAAGGACCAATAGAGCTTTGGACTAAAACCCTTTGAGGTCGCATTTAATATTTTCAAGCCAACCCTGAGAAACATCTACACCAATCAATATTTTGAGCTGTAAAAAATAAAGCCAATCCTGAAAATCAACAGTATAGTATTTTTTTTAAGCATTCATTTCCCCAGAGTCTTGTCTTCACAGGTAGTGTTCACTTCCAGGCTGCGCATTAACAACACATCATTCGGTGAACAGCAACATTGTATTATTACTAACCAATGACTGTACAAGAGACAATGTCCCTTCTGTTCACGAAACTGCTGCATTAATCACACACACACACACACACACACACACACACACACACACACACACACACTCACACACACACACACACACTTATGTTTCAAATACTGACGTAAACTGAATAAAAGTTAAAAAGAAGAGAAAAAGTATAACATTGTTGTGAGCAGGCAGCATGACTATGACTGTATTGGAAAGCCTCGGGCTTGCTGGAGACTTTGAGTCACTTCTTGTTATAGATTTAAGGGTCAGAGGTGTGACTTAAGGATTGGCTGTGCGTCTGGGCAACCATGGCCCTCAGGGTTACTTGGTGCTGCGTTAAAAGGTGTTAACGAGGCAGGAGAACCCACACATGCCAAAAATTCACTCCAATTTGAGGTTGAGATCCGGTCCTCGTCGTTCACCGCACGGCTCTAAGATGAGCAACGGGCTCAAATAGCTCAGCGCTCCAAATGCCTGCATATTTACAAGCTGTCTGATGGTAAACGTTTTAGTTTGAGGAGATCCAACAGTGCTGGCATAGAGAACAATACTAAAAACTGTGAACCAAAGAATAGATTTGGGTGAAATCACATTTGCACACATTTAGGGCATTGAAAAATGATGTCAAAGCTGCAACGCACTGTAAAGATAAAAGGGTCCCTGAAAAAGCCCAATGTACACCTTGTCCACCTTTTGACACATCCAAAGTCCTCTGGATGTAAACATGCTCAACGTTGCTGGATCCTAATACGTGTAGGAGAAGCAGACACGGTGCGCTATTTATTTTGGGGCAAGAAGATGGTCATATTTGAAGATACTGAACATCTGCATTGAATATCAACTCAAATAGGAGTTTACAAATCTATTTCAGTCCAACGGCAGCGCACAAGCTTCCCCTGTGCCATAAGCGACGGTGATGGCTAAGTGGCACTCCTAAAGCCTCTGGTCCAGCCTGTGGGGAAGAAGGGAGGGGGAGAAAGACATCAAGAAAACAATGAGACGGAGAGAGAAAGAAAGACATGGTTTCAGCTAAAAGGCCCTCGCAGCCTGGAGGCTCTCCACACACGCTAATGATCGCCGTCAGCGTGTGTGGGTTTGTATGTGTGTGTCTGTCTCTTGACAAAGGACCTTTAATCAGATGGAAGTGTAAAGAGAAGGAACACTGTTAGGTCATACATGAGTGTGTGCTCAGCCTCTGTCTGATTCATCTGTGCTGTCAAATGTTCCATTGGCACATATAGGCCACGGTGCACACATACACACACACGCACACACGCACAAACAGTGCTGTAGAGGCAGATTAGCAGGCATGCTGACTGGGTGCCTATGGAGTTGATGCAACATGCCGACATACACACACACACACACACACACACACACACACACACACACACACAATACATGTGTGCACGAGGTGCTTGCACACAAATCAGCAAAATCAGCATATTGGCTCGCTCTCTTTCTCTCTCACTCTCTCTCTCACAGACACTCTCACAGGTGAAGATAGCGGAAATGAAAACTGTTTTACAGGAACAGTTGCCGTGGGCCGCGCCCCCTTTCCACGGCAACTGGTTGCGAAAAAGTGAATTCATCACATAAAGCGTCGAGCGAGTAAAATCAGGTGAAAAAGCGTTGTGAATATTCACAACTGTTTTGGTGTGGACACGGCATTAGAGGAGCTGACTGGACGCACCGGAGACAACAGGAATCAAAGAGACTGCATGAAAAGCGCAGGAGAAAGGTGTGGGCACACGCAGACACTCATGGTCCGTCTCTCACAGTTCATCTCTCTCTCTCTCTCTCACACACACACACACACACACACACACACACCTAAGTGAGCATGAGTAGAGGCGACAGAGCGTTCACATGGGGTCGAGCCGGTCCTGGATGTGCCAGAGCCAGCAGCTGAACACTGGTCTGGATACAAAGGTGTCAAACTAGCTTGGTTATAGAGCTAATGTGGAGCTGCTAGACTGGCGCACCTGCCCCCTCAACATCCCCCCGTCCCACACCCACACATACACACACACACACATAGATGCACTTGTATGTACGCATAGATGCACAAAGATACACACCTATTCACACATGTCAGGAGAAGTGTAAACACACGCATACATAAACACATCACGTCAGCATAAAATTTGCCAGACACATACTGTGTCTGTGTAAACACACACAGAGCACAACCAGACATAGACACACATGTGCGCGCACGCACACACACTTTCTTCACACGTGTGTGAAGCACAAACACGTCGAGCCGAAGTGTAAACACACACGTAGAGAAACAGAATCACGGAAGAGCAAACACTCAAGTACATGCTGTATGTAAATAGCCACACAAACTCACGAATGCACACACGCACACACCCACACACACACACACCTCCAGCCTTGATTCTGCAGTCAGACGCATTAATAATGTGTGCAGCCTTCCTCCGCTTCATACCAGGCCACTGCTAGTGTGACAAATAAACTTGCTTACACTTGGCGCTGCTTCACAGCGATGGGCTAAATAGGGCATGAAAAGGTGCACACAGACACACACAGAGACACACAGACACACACACCCGGGCAGGCTCAGCACCAGGTGTGCGAGGCGGATGCGAGCACAGACACATGTGGCTCCGATGCCCGTGGGGATCTGGCCGTGTCCTCCCGGTGCCCTCTGCCACGGCACACAGCACAGGCTGCCTGCCCGACATCCTGCACCACCTCTCACATCACGCCACCACCATGACTGCACATCACAGAGCTGATGGAGGCATTTTGTTAACGAGGTCGTGGTTTAAAAAAAAAAAAACACAAAAAAAAACAAAGTGGACCTCACTGAACTAAGAGAGCTTTACCGATACAAGATACAGTCGGTTTATTTGCCTTTTTTTCAAATTAACATGTCTATGACAATACCTTCACCTTCAAGGAAGTGCTAGTGAATCCCTGGAGTAAATGAACTAAACTGTTCAGGCCAGTGTGCTACAATCCACTTGGTTGAATTAACAGAAATTCCCTAACTTCCCCAGTGAAATAATTAAATTTCCTGATTTTCCTCCACAGGTATACGCTCTCTAGAAGCCATCCTATTCCAAGAATCCCATGTAGAAAGCGTCTGCAGGTACCACAAGCCTGATCGGTGTGTGTGAAGTGTAAAGCCTTGGAAAAAAGAAACAACAACCTGAGGCTCGGAGTAAGGGTTCCTCTCATCTGTTGCGCTTTCTTTTCTTTCTTTTTGCATGAATCACAATGTCTCTGTTGCAGGAATCTGCATCAAACTACAGATGCTCTTCTTCCTCCACCTCTCCTCTGCCTCAATCCTCTCATCTCCCTCTAAGCTGAATGATCCTTTCATTTCCTGATGACCGACTGAGGCCCTTAGGTGTCTGCGTATTGGTATGTGTGTGTGTGTGTGTGTGTGTGTGTGTGTGTTTTGGGAATGTGTGAGCAGCTCTGAGGCCACAGTTGCATGTCAAGTTCACAGTTGTGCTGATCCTGTAGCAAAGCAAAGCTCTGTCTGGACTGAGCATCATAAGTGTGTGTGTGTGTGTGTGTGTGTGTGTGTGTGTGTGTGTGTGTGTGTGTGTGTGTGTGTGTGAGATTTGCTTGTGCTGATCGGCAATCGGATCATATATCGAGAGTTGAAGGGATGATCGATGATTGTTTTTTCCGAAGTCAATATTAAGGTTATTTTAATGACTTTAATATCACAATAAGGATGTTTCGTGGATCTGCAAATGTTTCTGGTGGTGCGCCGTGTTGGTCCACTGAGTGACCAGGCGATGTTGAATGCTCACTCTTGAACCAAAACTTGTGCAATTATGTTACCTAGCTGAAAACTGTGCTGCTGGTGAGAGAAGCTTTAAAACTGGCCTTCCTTTGAGCTAGTTGAGTATCTGGAGCATCACATTTGTGGGTTTGACTATACTCTCAAAATGGCCAGAAAAAGAGAACTTTCATGTGAAACTCGCCAGTCTACTCTTGTTCTTAGAAATGAAGGCTATTCTATGAGAGAACTTGCAAAGAAACTGAAAATTTGTCTGGGTGACCCCAAACTTTTGAACAATATTGTATATATAGTAGACTTAAAGCTTTGCTTGATTACATTTAGTGTTGTTGTGGTCATTTAAATGTAATTCATACAGGAGCGTGCGTGTTCGTGTTGTGTTTGCTGTGAACATTTAGTTTCCAGAAGGTTGAGCTGCAAAATAAATACGGACTGAAGAAGAAGAATTTGTTCCATTAAACATTGGAAACGATCTTTTCTGAATAAATATGGAGAGAGAGAAAGTTGTTCACATTTGTAAATGAAATATAAACGTTATGAATGAAGCCTCAAACTATTCAGTACGGCTCTATTATGGGTAGGACTTGGATTGTGATATTAAAGTTTATTTCTTCTAAATTGGACAATTTACACATTACCTCACATTACTAGACAACAAAAAACAACAACAAATAAATACAATAAAAACATTATATATAACAACCAACTATACCAATGATCAAGGACAG
>NW_027175931.1:16044122-16051622 GCF_023055335.1 Clinocottus analis | reverse complement strand
CAATCACTGGCGCTGACTCAGCCACAGACAGAGGTTTTCTGAATGGTACCTGCCGTTTTCGTAGGAGGCTCTTTCAAGACACACTCTGAGTTTGCCACGGCTTCCTGATTCCCCCGACATCCAGCCTATCGTCCTACCTTTCCACGGCCCTCTGCTTCAAGAATGTCACAGTGTGGTTTTAATCTGGCCCGCCACTACACTGCTGTTAACTCGCTTGTTTTGATGTTTGAGAAGCTTCTCAGCCGATGGAAACACAAAGAAAGGACGTTTTATTTACGGAGGGACGACAGTTGAATGGAAAATAGCTACAAGTGAACTGGCAGCCCGGTTGGATTTAACTCTGTTTGGAGTGAATCACAATTCTTTTTCACTCGTTTCTGCTCTCCATTAGCGGTGCTTGTAGTTCTGCCAGTGCTGATCCCTCAAAGCTGTTATAATGCAAGGTGTCCCAGTGAAACCCATCATCCCATTTGGGACTGTTTAGAGACAAAGGAGACAGACCTAATTCCTTTGACTGTGTCTGACAATCACTGTATGTTTTTTTTTTTTACGTATTGGGAACCTCAGCATGTTTTGACTTGACGTAGAGTCACTGGAGCGCCGCTGGAGCAGGAATATGGAGCAGTGTGCAACGGGCCAGCCGAGTGGGAGAAAGGAGCGGGTGGATGGCATGGAGCTGGTGGGGACAGAACCCAGAGGGCAGCGAGGGAGCAAAGGAGTTAAGGGTAAATAGATTAAGGGCCAGGTATGAAGAAGGACTCCAGACAAGAATGGAGCAAGGAGGGTTTGGAATTAACGTGTGAAGAGTCGACAGAAAGAAATGTAATGAGTTGCAATTAAAATTAGGTTATTTGTTTTGATTTTATATGGTCTCTTTTAAAAGCTCTTCGCAAACTGCAAATATGGGCCAGAAAATAAGAGCATTTAGTATGTTTTCAATGTCTGAATTTATAATTTAAAAAAAAATTGCTACCTGCTGGCATGGAAGAGTATTTTATTCCTATGCCAGCCACTATATTGCATGTTCGGACACTCGACAATGGAAAATGATTTGCAGAAACTAAATCATATTTTTTGGGACCAATATAATTAAATTGGACATTTTCCCACGGCACACCTGATCCCACACTGGTGTGCCGCGGCACAGTGGTTAAAAATCACTGGAATAGAGGACATCTAGTCTGAGATTTATTTAAAAGATGCAGAAGAACACAGCTCCACACCATCACATTGACTTCAAGCTCACGATTACGGGTTTTAAACATGTTCCCAAACACCACCAGTGAACTGGAACGTGACCAGTCATTTCACCATCACAATGAGAAGTGTGTCTTTGAACTGGGAACACTCTCACTGTGACTCATTCACTTTTTCTTTACAAATCATTTTCTTCATCTGATTTTACTGTGTCTATTCATATCTCACTTCATGCCATAGTGCTGGCATGCTGTTTACTGTGACGTCTTGTACTGTCGTTCCACTTATAGTGAAACATCATGATTCTAGGACTGAACAGTCAGACTAAACAGGAGTGGGCTGAACATTAAATGAGGGTCAGCGTGTGTGTGTGTGTGTGTGTGTGTGTGTGTGTGTGTGTGTGTGTGTGTGTGTGAGTCCCTACTTGTGGACACTTTCTCCAATTACCCACCTTCCCCAATGTAACCGGTGCCATATACCAGAGTGGGCTAAACCTTTTTGCAGAGTGCTCTCCAAATACCTTCAGCACTGCCAAATAGGAAGCTCACATTGTGACAAAAAAGTGAAGCTTTGCCAGCAGCCGCCACTTACAAAAGCTAATGATGGAAAGAATCCCCGTCTCTCCATCACCCCTCCCCCTCTCTTTCTCAGAGGTTAAGAGTAGATGAATAATCACTCATTTGCGGGGCAAAAAGCGAGGGAGCCGAGTGTGCTGCATAAACATTTTCCCGGACGTAATTTTCTCTGCCGGTCTTTTGGCTTTTCCCAGTAGGACGGAGCCCAACGCCCAGGAGGAAATCGTTTAGGCTCCATAAGTGCCAAATTGTATCCTGGTTTTCTAGAGTTTTCCTGTCTGTTCTGGCTCAGGGGCTTTTCCTGCGGTGGGACTGTGTCATGCATGTGCAGTGGCTTCACCAACTTACGGCAGACGGCTCTGGATGGTGATACCTGCGTCGGCGCAGCAAGCACAGTCACGCAAAGATACATTAGAGATGGCAAAGAGCACTGAAATGGACACACGGGGTAAATAAATGAATGAAACGAGAAAGGAAACAAGCGTGAAACTGAAGCGAGAAGTCCCCACTTCCTCGGGCGGAGATGTATACACACAACAAAAAGCCGGCTCTCGTTGGCCTGTGTGTCATTGGCATGTTCTTAAATGTGTGTGTGTGTGTGTGTGTGTGTGTGTGTGTGTGTGTGTGTGTGTGTGTGTGTGTCAAACATGTGTTCCTGATTTGAAGCGAAACTGAACTGCTCGCTACTTTATAAGTTCATATTTGTTTATCAGACATTGTACAAAGCAAAGAAAAGAAGAAAGAAAAAAACGCTTAATTTATTGTACATTAATGAAATTATGAAAAAGGGAAAGACTTGTCTCACATCAAGGGCCACAATTGATATAAAATTGCTAATGTTGTGTTTTGCAGCCTCATTTGGTGATTTCCACGTAGAGCTCAGCTGACGTGAGCCGAGACACTCCGTTTGTTGGGGTCTCACAGTTCGTTAGTTGAGGTCACACTCCTCACTCCATTTTTTGGGGTCGCACTTAGTTTCAGCCGCACATGGCTGCAGCAAACGCCTCTTAAAGTGCACATATGGTAGGTGCACCAGTTATTGTTGTTTTTGGTCCCTCGACAATTCTGCACCTCCAACATGAAAACCATCAGAGTTTCATCGGAGTGATTTTATTTTTTGTTTGTTTTCAATGGCTGTTGCTACGCAAAGCATAAAACATTAATATGTCACTGACAAAATGAATTGTGTGCTACCTAGTTTGGGTAAACAAGTGTGGTGAGGTGGATGAGATTGGCAGCCTCTACCTCGTGCCAGTGGTATTGTTAGTCCCAGTGTTTCACTAAATTAGGTCCACATTTCCCATAAAGCCTGCTGCTTCCTGCGGTGAAGAGGATGTTGATTCTTCGGTCAAAGGTTTGCTCTTTAAGGGTTTAAATATGTTGGAAATGATTTTGCCATCAGTTTTTGATAACTGCTGCTGTTCGTGAGCGTTTAGTCAAGTTTGAGCTGGGAAGCAGTGGTGAGCCTGCAGTGGGAACAGCGTGCAGGTAGCTCAAGCTGTTAGTCGAAGGCAGTGTTTCTTTCTTATTTAGTCACTGAAGCATCGCCCTGATTCAGTCGATGTTTGCGGAACGACCAGAGAGACAATAGAATAATGAACAAAAATCGAGATAACAACGGGTAGTAACTGCAATTACCGCTTCGCAGATCCCGAAACGTTCACATCCATGTCTGTCTGAAATGTTCATCTCTCTATTGTTTGATCGTGTCTGACGGTCATGTGAAACTGTCACAGTTGTGAGGTCGCAGCAGCGTTTGGCCACCACATGCTGGCCAGTTCCTCCTTGAGTCCAAGTGCATTTTCGTGCTAGATGTAACGAATGTCTTCCTTTTCATTTCGGGCACTTGGCTGCTCTAGACCTCCATATTTACACATAATGAGCACTTGCTGAGCATCTATGTTTGTTGCCTCTGATCACGATGTAAAAATAGCAGCCCAGTAACTCAATGAGCAAGGACAAGACCAAAACATGTGTTGTCTCTGCAGGAGAAGTACAACATCTGTTACTACAAGTGTCTCCAGTCCTGGCATGCATCCTGGAGCGACCAAAGTAAACTTCATCACACCTTACTGGGCACGTGACTTACTGGATTGAGAGCGACGGTTAAGAGTTTGAAAGGTCAAACGTTCTGGGGAAGCTTAATAAAATGTACGAGACGTTGGAATGAATGCCCCGTTCTGGAGACGCCTCTCTTTTACCAGAGACGGAGGGATGTACTCCTGCACAGCCCTGCTGGACTGAGCTTGGTCCTATAAGCAGGGCCATGCAGGAGTACATCTACCCTAACAAAACAGCATTTACTTTATTGATTGCTGGCGGAATGTAATGAATACAAAATAAAAATAAATGTGTCTAAAACGTAAGAGAGTGATTTCAAAACCTTAAGGTTGTGATTTGATTTTTAATCAGTAAAATAAAGTCCTATGAAGAAAACACTAAAGATTAAAGAGTGTTGGACACTAACGAGGATTAAGAGCAGAGGAAAATAAGAAGAAAACAGACACACTCACAATGCCCCCCCCTCCCTCTCCTCTCTCCTCCCAACCGCCATACACACACTTAAGTTCAACCCACTGGTTGAGGAATTTCTCTGAGCCCTAAGGAGGAGGAGATGGGGACAGACAGAACACAATTAGCAGCAGCTTGTCACAACTTTGGCCCTCTAAGTGTGTATCTACAGTCTGTGTGTACGCAAGAGAGAGAGAGAGAGAGAGAGAGAGAGAGAGAGAGAGAGAGAGAGAGAGAGAGAGGGTGTGTGTGCGTGTGTGTGCGTGTGTGTGCGTGTGTGTGCAGTGTGTGACACTTGCCCCCTTGCACAGCTCATTTATTGGATTAGTGCAAGACTGACCAGTGGGGATGTGGCTGCCCGGCGCCAGGGCCCGCTCTAAGGCTCCGCTGCCTAGTTAGCCGTGATGCTAAGCTAACCTCCCACTCCCCGAGCATTGGGGGGGAAGCGCCACTGCCGTAGGGGGGGAAAGGGTGCTTGTTACTGGGGCCAAGGTGCCATGCTAGCAGCCCTCTGCTGGAGGGGAGGGGCGCCGGGACTAATTAAGAGGGAAAGCCCCAATTACAAAAGGAGGAAGACAGGGATCGGGGGGGCACTGGAGGGGAGGATGGAAAACGCTACAGTGGAAGCCAGGCGTGGAAATGCCACGACTAGCTGCCAGTGACAACATCCCCATCTCTCTCTCTGTCTCTCTCACACACACACACACACACACACACACACACACACACACACACACACACACACACACACACACACACACACACACTAGACACACCAGGCAGCGTACCTTCTGAGGTGCCGCCTGTCTCCCTTTCTCGTCTCTGCCGAAGGATAATTGTATTAAGTGTGTTTGTTAGCCCAGTGGCTGACGGCATGCACGCACGCCCACACACACGCATGCGCGCGCACACACACACACACACACACACACACACACACACACACTCGCACACAGTCAGATATACAAACACAGAGCCAGGTGGAGCGTCTAAAAGCATAGCCGTTAGATGAAAGGCTGCTGGAGTTTTAATAGAGTCTTAGCAACACAGGGCAGAGCTGCTGTTGATGGCTAGAAATATGCACACACACACACACACACACACCCGCACACACATGCACACCCACAGTTTTAAATGCAGCCTGTGTGTGAGTGCTTCTCCACTCCCCCAGGTATGTACAATGTAGTGAGATGATAATTTCTTGCACTACACACACACACACACACACACGCATACACAAACTGGATGACCTCATGCTGTATGGCTGACCAGCTCTCCCATACACGGCTTTCATTAGAAACACATGCTCGGTGTGTGCGTGTGTTTCGTGTGCAGCGGGCTCTCTCTCAGTACGTGTTGTGCTTCTGAATACATTTCCGGCCTCCACCAAACGCTTCTCGAGTATTTTAACTCGTTCTCAGGCCATGGAGCTGTACACCCACACACACACACACACACACACACACACACACGGACATGCACACGCACACGCACATGCACACACACTCACACACACACTTCCCACTCACTCTGTGCAGAGAGGTAAAAGTTTTGCTACATGTCCAAAATCCCCTTTCACAGGTTCTATTACAGACATGCACTCTCTGTGTACCAACTATCTACAGATCTTCCACTGAGGATAATGCCAATGTCTTATTTTCATGACACTAATAATGTTATAATGACACTACTCAATAAATGAACAGGGGATCATTGTTTCAAAGAAGGTAAACAGTGCAAGCAACACAAGCGTTTCACATCAGACAATTATAGAGTGTTTATAAGAACCAAAGGACCATCATTTACTAAATGAACAGCATGCTGTATTGAATACTTGAAACTGGACATTAAGACATTAACTCATGTTTACGATGTTTACTCAGCGAATAAATCAAGAGAGAAGTAGAGTCATTTTTCTTCTATTCCTCTATTCGATCAGACTCCTTTTTTGAGTCGCCCCCAGCTGGTTAGTCCTAAACCTCAAGGCTTTACTTCTGCTGGGCTTTATATCTGAATCATTTCCATGACAGTGTTGTTTTCTAATCTATTGATAAATGTATTACATGTTTATGGATAATGCACAAGGTGTGTGTTATCTTTATGCCAGTCGGGTGTGTGGAGTTCGCAGAAAGTCAGTCGGTTCAAATCCACATGCTCTTTGGTGCTAATAGACACAACCCTGACGGCACTTAAAGGATCTTTTCAGCACGAGACCATTGAGCGACTACCATATTCTAACATATCAAAAATCACAGGAAAAACACTAAAAGATGAAAACACTGTGAATAACAGTGAAGCTGTTATAAACCATACATATCCCTGAGAGGTTTTATTATGTTGTTTGTTTTAGACCGTATGATTGAAAGAGATTCTATCCAAACCCAGTGCCTACAGTACGCCGAAGCAGACAAGAGTACCACAACGGGAGCAAAGTAGTACTGCTGCCCTGTCAGCTGCTCCCGTTCTATCCAGCTATCCATCTATATTCTAACCAAAGCCATTGAAAACAAACCCAGTCATTTCACCTTGCAGAACACGGGTTCTCCAAGGTGAAATGACGCCAAGTGGCTTCGGCTGTCTCCAGGCAATGTAAACCAGCTAAAAATATTTTAAATAAAGCACACACTTTAACTGATATTGTAAGTGGCTAAAATACTCCAGCAGTGCATTGCTTTGCTCCCGTGCTGGAACTCCTGTCATGTACTGTAGTTAATACAGCGACTATAGATTAGTAGCACATACAGACCCACTTCAACACAAACAAACTACCGCTCTAATGTCTTTAAAGCTGAACATTAGGATGGTCTGACTTCTGTGACCGTAGACAAGGGTTGTCTGTTTCCCTTAATGTTCCACTTATCAGCTTCTAAAACTGTATTTAGGCAACTGGACACAAGCTCTGTATTGAAACCAAGGACACCAGAACTCCATTATCAATCAAGCTGACAGAGGGAGATGTAATCTTTAATAAGAGGCCAGCACTGGTGCCACAAATTGGTCCGAACCATCAAGCTTCATGTCTAGACGACGCAGGCTGTGTTACCAAGACACTGATCTGGGATGGAGAGAGCTGTTCACATCTGGAGTCTTTCCTCTTGTCATCAGATAGATGGAAACAACAGCTTCCTGTGCTGCCGATAACAGCGATGGAGAGACTTTCAGCGACTGAGATGGGAGGGTCGGGGGAAGGAGTGAAACCGGAGCACAGAACTGCTGA
>NW_027175931.1:16004122-16036622 GCF_023055335.1 Clinocottus analis | reverse complement strand
AGGCTAAATACCACCACAATAAGCCCACTGATTTAAAATACACATCCATTAATCAGTGCCCTCACATGGCAACAAAGCACGAGCATTCATGGAGTATGTATTTTGAAGCTATGAATGATACTCTGTACATAAATCCAAGAGTGTTCAGCGGTCCACGCACACAGGGTGAGTGAGGGTGGTAAGTGAGCTGTGATAATGTGGGCTGGATGTGGCTAATGGCTGATAGCTGCTGATCCCACACTGATTAACTCAGTGTTTTACAGGATGCTGCTAATGGACTGACACACACTAGACTAAAGTCACAAGGGCAGCCATACAGTACACACACACACACATACACACACACACACACACAGACACACACACACAAACACACCTCGTGGGCTCAACTCAGCTGGCCTGTACTGTGTTTTGGATGAAAGGTCTCAGTTAGAAGATTCCTAAAGCTGTCATTCACTGTGTTCCCTGAGAAGGAAAATACATTCAGAATACGATATTGGTCATACATGTTTGACACACACACACACACACACACACACACACACAAACACACAAACACACACACTCAGAGCAGTGCCAAAGTCCAGCAGCTCTCTAAAGTGTCTTCAGCTTGTTGTGATAAGCCCGGCTCCATCTCATCCTGCTCTGCTCTGCCGCCAGCTAACA
Source organism: Clinocottus analis (assembly GCF_023055335.1). Classification (NCBI taxonomy): domain Eukaryota; kingdom Metazoa; phylum Chordata; class Actinopteri; order Perciformes; family Cottidae; genus Clinocottus; species Clinocottus analis. Next base: position 16,035,956 of record NW_027175931.1, on the reverse strand, counting down.
CACTGTCACTGATTCACCGCCAGAGATAAACCACACACACACACACGCACGCACACGCACATACGCACGCGCGCGCGTACACACACACACACAAACAGTGAGATGTGGCGATAGACAAAGACACGGACGTGAGCAGGCACACGCACTGACGATGACAACAACAAAACAACAAAATGGCTGATGCTGCGGACAGAGGAGGTTGTGTTGTTATTTCCTGTTTTGGAGCAGGGTGGCTCTCTCTTTGCAGAGTCAAAACACAACGACAGCACTGTAGAGTGGGACCTGCCGACTTATCAGTGCACACGCATGCATTCACGCACACAGGATTAAATACTCTTTCAGTCTTGCAGCGTTATCTGTCTTTCAGGTCTGTCTCCTTTTCTTTCTTTCTAGATATGACGTCCCGGGCCACAAAATGCCACTGTGTAGTCTAGCTAGGCTTGAAGCCGCCTCCACACACACACACACACACACACACACACACACACACACACCCTAAAGCCGACTCGGGGTGCAGATAGAGCAGATTGATTACAGCTCCACATTGATCCTGTATATTGCAGCTGGTGGAAAATGAGACAGTAGCATTGGTGTTGGGCTCCTCTGTCCCCTCCATTCAGACAGATATGCTGAGTCAAGAGGCCATGACTGGAAGCACTGTGTGTACATTGTGTGCATGTGTGTGTGTGTGTTCCATGCAGATGGCGTCCCATCACCTCGGGGAAGCAGAGATAAGCAGAGTGTATGGGTTGAGATAAGATGGGAGCAGACACCGGGGAGACTGACTGACTGTAAGTGAGTCACTGTAGGGAAAACTGCAGCTTTATGGCTTCTCTGGGCCCGAGGACTCTGAAGGAAACACTTTTACTGGAAGACACGAGTCGGCAACACTTAAACCTCTTTATTAGCTGTGTGCGTGTGTGTGTGTGTGTGTGTGTCTACAGTACGGCAGTACAGCGTAGTCTGCCAAAGATCATTTATCACGTGTAAAACCTATTTCACGAGTCAGATCAAACCACAGATCGGACCAAAACAAAACAATTCAGCCTCTTTTTAGATATTGCACATTCAAGATGGAGCCCGTCATATGCAAAACAAGGGATAAATATGATATATATATACATATATATCATCTATAGATCAGATATATGTTTCTGATAGGAAGAAACTGTATGTTCTGATGTGGACAATATCCTGATGACTTCATGCCCCTAAATGCTGCCGTTATCAAAGACTACAACATACTCAGAAATGTGTCCACCTCAATGCAACCACTTCATCAGCTTCCACCGCGTTCCTGTGAGCACAACTGGCGACGCATGGACATACTTGACTTATATTTGGTGTCACGCTGGTCCAATTTGAAGGATTATCAATTGTCTCCGAAAACCAAAAAAAACAAGAACATCAAATTAATTTTGGAAAGGTCCGTCACAGAGGAGTGTGCTCACAGGGTGAGGCAAAAGTGATGTGTGTGTGATAAGAGGCGGCGCCATGGCAGTGGCAGGACACAACAATACACCCTCCCTACACGCACACACACACACACACACACACACACACACACACACACACACACAGTGATAGGCATCACCTCCATGCTTCCTCCTGCCACCCTCTCCGTTCTCGACCAGTTATTAAAGAAGCTGAAAGCACCGAGGACACAACTGCAGACGGAAGTAGCAGGAATACGATGCTGGGTGTTGCCAGATGGAGAAGATGGAGACAGAGCGTCGGTCAGATGGTGTGCTGGTGAAGGTGGGAGTGAACGTTTAACGACTTGATCCCACCGGTCAACCCTTTGGGCTTATTAATGTATCATGAATGCCCAATGCAATTATATATTATTATTAGCTTTATTTATATTTGTATTTACTGATAAGAATTAACACCACAATGATATATAATTATTGTGGCCTAGTGTAGTTTCGTGGAACAGCTATTGAGACATATTTTATTATGGAAAACAAAATATATATATATATTTTTAAATACGTATATAACCGACATTAGTTCTGCGATAAATAAATCTGAAATATATCAAGCAGTGATAACACCTGTTGAAGTCTAGAGTGCCTTTAATGAATAAAATTATTAAATATTATTATATATTTAAGTAAATAAAATTAGTGATTGATCCTTATTTTATCTCCTTTTTTCTGCCTTTTTAACATCTAAAATGTCAAATTTACAGGTCAAAATCCCGCCCATCCACCTTGCCGACCCAATCGAGGCACAGCCACAGATGGATAGTGTTCCAGCCGCCAAGCTGCTTTACTAAACTGATGTTAGCACCACGGTAGTTTGGCTACAATGCCACAACAACTAACCATAATAGCTCTATAAATATATTTATGATCAAACTGATTCATGTTTTATGACACAGACTCATGGTTAGTGTTACAGAAACGTGTTACAGAAACGTCATCTGTGTGTCTACTGACACTGATATAAACAAACGCTGCTGGCTAATCTCAGTGTCCATGGAGATGTTGCTAAGATAGCTAACACTTTATACAGTTTATGATTATAACAGTCACGGTCAAGGAAAGTTTAAGTTTCTCTCCAATATCTTGACAACTGTACTCAGAGCAGCTGTCAATCATGAAGTTACACGCCCTTTTTTTAACCATCAAATATCTTATTAAAACCAAACTTATCAGAACAATGTACACTTGAGCTTAGGGAGTTACATTAGGGAGAAATGTAATTGGCGTGCCTTTGATTTTTAAGTTTGAGGGGGCGGGGTTTATGGTTTTATGACCTCAACTGCGGCCGGTCGCCAGGTGGGAATCAAGATATTTTCATTTCACTTTTTGGGAGCTGAAACTTCGTTCATCTTTGTATACAATCTATGGTCCAAACTTGTCAACGTTCAGTTGAAAAACATGTTTGGGGGATGAAACCATATCTACGTTCATGTGGTTATTACAGTTGCGTGTGCTGCAAAGCACCACTTGGTATGTGTTGAAAAGCAGAGCTTGGTGGGGAAGTAATTTGAAACTATTTGTGACACACCTTTTTGTGATACAAGCTGTACATATTTGTTGACACCCATGGTGGCTATCTGTCAGTGTGAGAGCAAGAGAGATGAGTGAGGTCTCTGTCACAAGACACAGCAGATAATGACACAGACGCCACTGTATCTCTTTCATCAAACAAAAGGCAACAGGATATAATGTCACGCAATAAGTGATGGTTCCCTCACCCACACGGCCAGCAAATACCAGACATAATCCACAAGCATGCACGCACACACGCAAACACGGACACGGACACGGACACACACACACACACACACACACACACACACACACACACACACACACACTCAATCACAAGACCCATGTAACAGCATTATACTTTGAGAGTAAAAGACATATTTTGAAGGGGAAATCCTCTCATCTGTGTGTGATTGGATTAGCCTAACATCGTAACCAGATTAAAGGAGACATGTAGAGGGACATCAAAATCACTTGAAACTAAATCAATCGTATGCGATGGCTGATAGACTTTACAGGCCTATTCAAACAATCCCAGTCTATCTAATTACAGAATATGGGCAGAAAGCACACAACAATAGGAAAGAGAACAACATGGGTGCAGCAGACCACTCACAGCTCTGCATGGTGGGACGCAGCAAAGTTGCTGAATAGCTAAAGAACTGACTACTTATAATCCACTTGGATGTAATTGTGCTGGGTTAGACAACAGCAAAGAACATGCCTTTAACATTGAATTCAGGTTGTCATCAGAATACTTGAAATAGTAGTTAAACGTAGGCAATAATATGATGAGGATGTGAATATATAATTATTATTATTATTATTGTTTCGCCATACAAAAGTTAATTTCTAAATATGTATGCTGCTAATATATTATCAAGCACGTTGTATACAATTATGACAAATTAGCCACGTTTAAGGATGTTGTGTGAAGATGGGAAGTTAGGGTACATTTCAACAACATTTTGCTGACAAAGGGAAAATAGGCACACAACAGTAATTTTGAGTATTCCTGCACACTGTGAAGTGTTAACAGAATAATAACACTACCAGGTATTTAGTAGATACCGATTTGACTAATCAACATGACACAATGCAAAAAGACTAAGATTTAAATAACAGAGTGCATAATAAGGTCATGATAGCAGATAAAACACTATTTTAATTTTTTTTCATTCATATGCAGCTGAGCGGACTCCCTTTAGCTACAAGCTGGAAACAAGCCATCCACTAAACCTCTCAACGGCCTCTCATCTAGGAAAGCATTTGTAACAAAGTCTTGGCACAATTTTGATCAAACACTGTTGCTCTTTAGCTTGGAAACAGTTTCTTTTGAGGTGACGTTAATGTCCTCGCTTTCATACTGTAATCTGGAGGGCCACTGTCACTTGGCGTGGTGTACTCTCAAATAGTCGATTGGAGTTTGCTAGTGCTACAGAATCACTTCAAAGTGAAATGACTGCATTCAGCACCACAGCTGAAGATCCAAAGTAGTCATCATATGACTACGGCCTCTGTAGGTTTTCATAAACCTGCAAAAAAGTATTCCTTTCAAAATGCACAACTGCTTTGGTTCTAGGCGTGAACCCCCACTAACTCAAGTCGTTCCCATCGGGGAAAGTTTTAGCATCAACTGTTTTATTTTAGTCAAATTAGATGCATTTAGACAATTCTATGTCTATTCCATTGCCTCATCAAACATTATTGGAACACTGAGACTTCACTTGTCAGTCTACGTGGTTGAGAGAGGTAAAGTGTAAATGTCAGGTAGGAAAAAGAAAGGCACAGACTGCTACCTGCTCCTACTGTCTTCAGGGCCGATCAGACCAGACGCCACTCTTAAAAACGTGTCACTAGCAAAACAATTGTTTTCCTATTGTATGCCGTGCCTTTCATGCATGCCTTTTAAATGTGTTTTTTTAGCCGTGCATAAAAGTTAAAATATTCTCAACTTTTAAGCGCAAGGCATGGAGTCGCACAGCTCATCAATGTCACACTCAGCCAAGTTTTTGCCGAGGTCGTTTTTGAAGCGGCTGCGCTTTTAAAAGTCAGGTTTGGTGTGACAGGTCCCTAAGTCATCTGTCTTTTTTTAAGTGTTTAGTGTTGACTGTGGATGTGGATATATCTAAACATGACTCAAAGATGGACCACATAGACAGCACCACACTGTGATTAATGGGATGCACCAACTAAAGACAACGAGATACTGCATTAAGGTTGATGGAGTAGAATGAACTACATCTAATTGGAACAGGGAGGAGGACAATGAAATAGATGAAGCAAAGTTGAATGTATTGAGGTTGTATTCAAACACACCAGAGAGAAGACAAAACCATTCCTACCTGTTCCTGTGTCCATGATGTTGGTTTGCCCTCTGCGATCGGCCACGAGTCGGGATGAGCCGGGCATGCTGACCGGCTCTGAACGTACCGGCTGGATCCTGCACACATTCAGTAAATGTACATTACTACACACATACGGGGATATTTGTTTCACTGGATCTGGTTGCAGAATGTGAGTTGTTGCTTCAGTACTCTTATGAAGGATAGATACGATTTTAGCATTAAAAACGTTTCACAATTGTAATCTGAGCAAGCTTTGGTTGAATGCAGTTTAACGTCCGCTTGGAGTGTAAAAAAGGCAGAATGCATTGACCGAGATGCAATCTCAGAACCCATCGGCTATCGTTTGACGATGATTATGCTTTTTAGAATTAGTTTACAACTGGCTGCTTCTCAACTCCAGTATTGTAGCTGAAGTTGCCAATATGATAGTTAACAATGAGCAGGGTATGGAAAATTAAGTCTTGGCTTGAGTACACGCTGATTGCTATGCAAAAGTTATTTAAACCCACAACCAATGGATTCTGAGATTGTATGTTAGAGATGCCTACACTTGAGTGATACATATGATGAAATGCATGATTATGAAAAGAATTTTCCTAAAAATGCTCTTGTTAGGATAATTTATGGTAAACCTAAAATAAGTAAAGGGTATTTTCTGATGCAGGCTCATAACATAGTTTGTATTTGTATATCAAAATGTATCCTAATGGATCTCTAAACCACGTATACTCCAGGGTGGATTATTTTGGATAGTTTCAAAGTACCTCAGGCTGTGTAGGTCCAGGTCGTCTGTGTCAAAGTCCAACAGAGGCTGTTGGACGTCGGTGGGCCCCTGGGACTGGAGGACTGAGGATGAGGAGGAGATGACTGTGGTCTGGCCTGAAGGGTGAAGGGTCTTAAACTGGAATTGGGGGCCCATCCACAGTCGTCGATGAGGCCCCGTATGGGTCACAATTTCCACCTGAGAATACAATGGTAAAGGTTAGTGAGATGAGGGGAGAATTGTCATGCTAACATAACTGTCCAAGATTGTTGCCTATTTTCACAGTGTTGTGGGTTCCTCAAAGTTAAATGATAATGCCAGCATGCTAACAAGCTCAACATGTTAATTGTAGCAGGCTGATATTTAGCAACATACAATTATCCTATTAACTGTCTCAGTTTATTATGTTAATGTTATCTTAATAGAACTGAAGAGGTAGAGGATTAGCATGTTAACATTGGCTAAATAGTACTAAATACTAATTACTAAGATCTGAATTGCATCTACATTTCATCTATCAAATTTGCATGGCATTGTTGTTGAGAATCTTCCCTAAAAACCGCTAAAGACAACACATTGGTGGCACGAGAGGTAATGCCTGGTCATCAACAAGGTCTGAGGTGTATCAACCGGGAACCATTATCCCATAGTTGACAAGATATTCCAGTATGGATTCCTGCAATATCATGAAATCACGCAAGAATCCCAGGATCACAAATCACAGAAAAGACTTCAAGTAAGCATCCTGTAAGGGGCTACTGGCAGCTTCAGTTGTTTCCCAACTGGAGAGTACTCCATCAATGACAGAAGAGCAAAGAATGCCACTGGAGACTTTTCTTCATGGAAAAGATGTCAATACTCTTCTTAGCACCGGCTTTGGCAAGAGAGGGTTCATATGATCACGAGGCAAGCATTTTTGGAAAGTGTCTGTCCTTTTCCAATGATAAACTGGTGCGACAAGTTAGCAAACTGAAGGAACCTGTCAAAACGACAAACAGACCTACTTTTACACCTAAACAACATATGTATCTCTCGTAAACATACTGTCCTCTACTCATCCATTGGCAGTTAGTCGAGGACATAGTCCTGGATGTAATCCTGAGGAGTCGCTCAGTGGACTTGACATGGCGATTTAGTGTACCAATACTCACCCGATGTGGTACTCACATGAACTTTGTTACATGACATCCAACTAAAAGCTTGCTGTACTCTTGCACCACTAAAATGTCAGAGGATGTTGTCACAACTCATCAGAGTACTGTGCGTGTTGGGAGTGCTGGCGGCATGATGGGACGCCTTCCCAGAGGGTTAATAGAAGTGTGACACTAGCAACAGCATGGCAGCGGGGCTGAGGTGAGGCCTACTGGGAGAATAAGACGACGCTGGCATGGCAGGCGGTCCAGGAGCATCTGAGCTGAGTGGCACTCATGACGGCTGGAAGTAGGATAAGAGAGGAATACGCAGTGGGCGCCTCAAACTTTGGACTATTACTGCCTGCTCCAGTCTCCATCTCCTCTTTGCACTGAATTTACTGAGTAACCATCGCCTTACACTTTTCACCGCTCTCCCACGCTAACTCTGACTTCTTATCTCCCAGCAGCACTTAACACGCCACTTGGTGTCCCGCTGTTCACATTTCATTATCTTCACTTGAAATGTGTAAGTCTCTCACCTCAGCCCAGAACCCAGCTCACAGTCTCGCTCCATCTCTGGCCAGCAGGTGCCAACATCTCTGACAAGAGTGAGCGCTTACACTCTCTGAATTGTCTTTACACATGTATGCATATACAGGGCTATGTGTAGTAGGTCTGTCACAACTGTGCAAATTAGGCCACAGAAAGAAGTAGGATGATTGTCACTTTGTGTGTGTGTCTGCTTTGCCAGTTACCACCATCAATATTAAGTCCAGCCACATAACTGGACAGCTGCCAATGGGTTCTCTTTGCAGTAGATTGGAAGTTCCAGATGTTACAGTCCAGTGTCAACCAGAAACGCCCTCCCTGTCCCATCTCGATGGACAGAGCCAATGACATCTTGCTTTATATGTCCACTTAATGCATATGCTCTCTAGAATGGGCACTAAATCAGATCAAGCTGACTAATAAGGCATGTGCTTGCTTAATTATTCTTCAACATCCAAGTGGTGCTCTTCAAGGTAGGTGTAAACATCTGTACATGCAAAAAAAATAAAAATAAATAAAGTTATATGGATTGAGTGGTTTTATCTGAGAGGTACAATGACTATAAAGGTCACCACATGCTTCAAATGAATTAGGTTGTGCGACGTGTCCGACCATGTTTAAAGACAAACGTGTCTGTTCTTGTTTTGGAACTCAAAGGTTGGGGGAGACAACAAACAAAAAATGAATGTCAAATTCTCATTTGACGATTTGAGATGTTGTAAAATAATCTGAAAAGCATGATAAGCATTGTATTGTTAGGCTGTGGCAGTATTTACTGTATGAGGGCTGTCATACTTATAGTAGGCGGTACACAATCTGTGGTCAATGCAGGCCAACATAGGCATTAGGACAGAATCTTGACGAATTGTACGTCCATCAACTGCTATGTCACACCCTTTCCAGCACATCAGAATTGACAGATGTGATGTAGAGACCTGAAGTGGACAGGAGGTTTTGTCGTGCACTGACAGCCAGCTGAAGAGCTACTAACAATGACAAGCAGCAAATGGCACAATGTCACAGCAAGCTGTAGCACTGACATGGTGAAAAACCTCACATTTCATTAGGGGAGAGCCGATCAATCCAAAATCCCAACTCAACGCCAAAATGGCTGCTGATAATCTAATGAAGACCACTGATATGATATAATGAAATCCACAAGGCTGTACTCAAAGTCTAATTCAACGTAGCCTATATATATTCAGCATTTCACAATCGGCTAAGCTCTAGTGCTTGACATATGCTAAGCTTTCCAAAATATTTGGAAGGATTGAACAACGACCCTGTCTGCCTGATCTACAAACCTTTGTTTAAATTTGCTTGGGTACTTTTATCCTCAAGCCATTTGCAATCGGAAATGTTTCTCCAGAGCTGCTACCACACCACGCTAGGTACATGCTAGGGTATAAAGAGCTTTACTGTTACATCTCCAACCACTGAGGAACACATCACTACCACTACTCTGACAGGAAGTCGCCAAAAATCTGGGTTAGTGCAATGGATAGTTTTGCTTCTGGCAAGCTATCATAGCTGATATGGACGAGGGCCTCTGCAAGCTAAGTGGGGTGCATTTTAACAACTCAATTATGCATGCAGTGGAATTATTGATGGTGAAAATGCAGTGGGTTACCTGCCGACACCAGAGATGAGTGCATTGAGGGTTAACCAAGCTGAAAAGACCAGGGTGTGCATTCTGGATCTTCTTAACATAGCCTGAAGAAATACTGTGAACATTTCAGCACCATGTAGGAGGACTTTTGTGGTTGGGAAGAAGCCCCAATGTACAAGAACAAGAAGAGTAAATGTGTAACAGTCGAAATAATTAGGATCCAAATACTTGTGTAAATATAAATAGACAATCGTTGCAGCGACAGATCCGTGGTTGGAATGCTAATCCTGAGCTATGTATCAGGAAGCATACTTTTCACTTGGGAACCATGCAATTATGTCTTCCAAAATGTTTAAAGTTCTCAAAAGCCACATGAGATAATGCCTTGAACCTGCAATCAATGCAGTTTGGGCACATGGGGGCAGTGGAAAAGGTCAACCTCATGAAGTGGTTGGCTAGTGTGTTAGCAAACAGTAATCTGTTCACGCATCCAAGAGACACAGAGTAACAGAAGCGTTCATTTGGAAAAATGTAAGTCTGGTTTACACTTTTATTTCTGTTTTGGTCTCCAACAGCTCCTTCGTGAGATATCTCTCTCTCTCTCTTTATATATATATATATATATATATATATATATATATATATATATATATATATATATATATATCCCGGTGAGTTTTTCAAAGCTTTTCCTGCTAACAGCTTCTGCTGCAGTTATAGAAACAATTCTAATGACTGAGGAGTTGGGGCCAGAACACCATCATAATGAAGAAGAGGCTTAAACAAAGTGAGGATGATGAGGATAATAATATGTGCACCAAATATTTATATTTCTACTTTTTAATCTCCATTGATGTAAGATTTTGATGAGAGGTGTTTATTTCAACAGTCTTACAGTGGACGTTATGAGTTATTGGTTTAATTTGGGCAAAATTAGGAGTTCTCTTCTTACCCTGCTCTCATATTTGAGATGGAAAAAAGCTTACATTTCTTGTGGAAATACTTATTTAAGGGACAAGCCTACTTCAAGTGTTTCCTTCAATTTACACCCAAAGTTCCCTGGCTGCTCACAGTCAGTGGATATTATGCACAAATACATGTGCTCTGCCAACATTACATCACCCTTTGACTGTCTAATAAATAATTGTACTAGGACAACACTTCGTGAACGTACTAGTTGGTTGACTTCAACAACATAGGTAAACATCCGCATCAACCTTTACAGAGGAGCAATGGAAAGCCGCCTAACAGGCAACATTAGCAAAATGAATGGCAGGTGCTGGGCCCAGGACAGTGAGGGTTAAAATACATTTTGTTTGTCTTCTGTCTCATAAAGGGACTACAACTTGCATTTTGTTATACATAACTGTGAAGGTAGATTTGTGTCTTTTTTACTCGAGCAAATTTCTTGTTTGTAATTAAATTATGTCAAAATCTTTGCTCTCAATTAAAAAAATTGGGTCAGAAGAAGAAAAAAAAAAACGCTTTAAAAAAAAATGCTCTCAAAAATAAAATTTGTCAAAAAAAACACCCTAAAAAAATTGTTATCAAAAACAATATTGAAAAAAATAAATAATCGCTCTCAAAAAAAAAGCTAAAAAAACACTCAAAATAATTGTTCTCAAAAAACCTGCGCTCTCACTTCAAAAAGTTACAAGTTAAGTTTTTTTTTGAGAGCAACTTTTTTTTAAGAGCAAATATTTTTTTGAGAGAGCAATTTTATTTTTTTGAGAGCAAATTTTAGTTTCGAGAGCAAAGTTTTTTTTTGAGAGCAAAGTTTTCTTTTTTTTTTTTTTAGATCAATTTTTGGAATTGAGAGCAAAGATTTGGAGATAATTTACTTACAAACAAGACATTTGCTCAGGTAAAAAAGACACACAACTACCTTAATACATAAGAAATAACAATGAAATGATCTGTGAACCTGAATGTAATAAAAAGAAAAGAAAAAGGTAATCAGACACAGTCGAACTTTCATTAGTTTTTTTTACGGAATCCATTTTTTTTTTCTTTTGCCCGAAACAACAGCGTAAGAGTGTAAACTATGAGACCACAGCAACCAAATTCTGGGTGTGATGTCACCGACAGGTTATGTCACTCATTAGTCTACTTCACTCAAACAAACTGCATGTAAGTGTAATATTGGTTACGGGAGAGGTCTGACCTGAGAGAGCCACTCCTCATCCTCCTGACCGCTGTGGTCCGACGCCAGGCTGTCTGACGACTCGTGACGGGTGATCGGGCCTGGACTTCCTGGGGGCATCGCTGAGGGAACACACATACACAAACAAATATATGATGACATGACAATGAAGACATTTGATATTTCGAAGCTTACAACATTTTGTCCCAAAGTTCAATATCATCATAGTTTTCCACATCTCTAAAATGAAAGCATCACAGAGGAATATCAATAAGTTGAATCTGACTGGGGACATATTGCCATTAACGATTTAAATCCGTTTGCCTGGTAAGGAAAATTGTTACTGACAACTAGTTTATTAAAGTGTGTTGGAGTCATAAGGGTTTGAATGATGTGGACTTTGACAGAGGATACCAATTTATGTACGCTGAAGTCAATCCCAGCTGTTATTTTGTGCTCAAATATCAGCTCGTACATGTGACGACTGACTGCACCAAATCACATTTTGAAAGCCATAGGCAGACATGACAGTGCATTTGGTAAGATCTAACGCCGCTGAGTGAAAGAAAGCAAAGACCCCATGTTTTTCTTTCTCTTATATGGGAACATGGGTGCGTGACAGTGTGTGTAGAAAAACTAGTAGTGTGTGAGAGAGAAACTGTGGTGTGTTTTATAAAGAGAGAGAGTGAAAGAGAGAGAGAGACAGAGAGAGAGAGAGAGAGAGAGAGAGAGAGAGAGAGAGAGAGAGAGAGAGAGAGAGAGACAGATGGTGCTCTCGCAGGCTTGAATAAGCGGGCGTGGAGAATTGGGCCTAATGTGTAGAATCAGTCCTTTTGCTGTCTCTGGGATGGGTTTGTTTAACACAGGAATGGCTAATAAACTTGTCAAGTCCACATCTGGAGAGCAGGAGGCACTCGGGTCTCTCTTGTGCGCGTGCACACACATGCACATGCACACGCACACACACACACACACACACAGACACACACACACACAAACACACACCAGGTGTTTATACATCCATGATGAAGGCAGTTTGGTGTTTGACACTTTGTCACACCAACAGACCCCTCTCCTCCCCCCACACACACACGTCACCCCGACACACACTTTTCCCTGTTTGAGAGTGAGGTCTGCAAGTCGTACACCTGCTTCTGCAATAGTGATCGCTGTGTGTGGAGTTTAAGGTTTGAAAGGACTGTGTGAGCGGTGAGCTAACAAACAGAGAAATGAAGCGCCACATGCAGAAACTAACCACACACAACTTTATTTACTTGGAGATAATCTTGTGAAAGAAAAGTGTGACTCGTCAAATCAATTTCCACAAGGAAAATATCAGAGTGACATGGGACACAGAGTTTTAAAGTTTTAAATTGATCAAATAATTTGTTCATCAGGAAGACAATATCAATAACAATATCTAGAAAAAACATAATTTTGTGTGACAATTGTTTGTGGTAATATTTAGTTTACAAACGTTTTGATTTTGTCTATCTCATATATTTCTGCTTGAATTCCCTAAAAAAAAAATGACCGGGGGACATGGAAATCCCTTTGTGGCCCTCAAAGCACTGAAACAAATATCAGTAAAGTCTCACAGGGACAATGTCATTGGAAAGATAGATGTGCTTGTTTTTCAGGTTTGTGTTAAGTTGGAGAGAGGAACAGAGAAAGGTCCTCAGAAGAACAAAGCCTGTGTTGTGTTACTTATTAAACTAAATCACAACTCTCCTGGTCTCTCTGTCTCTCTCTCTCTCTCTCTCTCTCTCTCTCTCTCTTCTCTCTCTCTCTCTCTCTCTCTCTCTCTCTCTCTCTCTCTCTCTCTCTCTGTCCCTCATACTCTCCCTCTCTCTCTCTCTCTCTTTCTTTCTCTCTCTCTCTGTGACCCGTGGGGCCAATAACTGTTCCCTAATTAATTATTGATGTTCTGAAGCAGTTGGTGGACTAGCTGGATCAGGTTTCCTGTGTGTGTGTGTGTGTGTGTGTGTGTGTGTGTGTGTGTGTGTGTGTGTGTGTGTGTGTGTGTGTGTGTGCGTGTGTGTGTGCAAGGGGGGCTTGCAATGGCCAGTCACAGCCAGGTTCCGGTGTTGGGAGCAAGTGGTCATCCCCACAGGTCAAGCAAAGTCACAACCCTTGTTGTATATATATGTGTGTGTGTGCAGGAGCCAGACTGACCCCAGCAGTTACAGTCATATCTACCCATCTCAGTGTCCGGATCGCAGACACTTGGCCTTCTGCTTTTACAACGCTCATTACAGGCTCTTAAGAGACAGAACATCAATGCAGTTTCACAGACAACATGTTGTAAGTGCAAACTTATTGCATTGCACTCAAGAAAGGAGTCTGAACCTATAGCTAAAGACACAGTGAGGCCGTGATTTGATGGATTTAAAGGAACGTAAAGGAAAGCATGGAGGCATTATTCAGAAGTGATAAAAGAGGAATGGGTCAGGATGTGTATCACTTCAATAGTAATAATCTACTTTAGACAAGTACGTAAATGTAGTACAGGAATTCAGAGACGCCTTAGTGGCTCCGGTTATACTGAATATTGTTGTTCACGTTACAAAGGAACTGATAACTAGCATGGATGGCGTGATTGGTAACTGAACTGATCCACTATACTAGAATGAATGCTTGTATATGCTACTTTAAAAGTTGGGCTTTATTTGATGGGTATGGTTTAGCTCCACGTGGTGACTCTCGGCCTTCTCCGGGCCAAACACACTGTACCATCCATCAGCACTGGGTGATATGTTATTCATACAAAAAGCCATAAATGTTAATCCAAAATAAGTCCTTGACATAGGTTTGGACAATATGCCGATATGTAGTGAGAGAATATATACATTTGTTTTTTCATCAGAGCTTATTCCATACCATGTATATCCTGGTATCTCTGCATCAAATATCTCTGGGCAACATTGCTGTATTGTAATACTTCTATTTACATGTTGCATCAATGTGATAAAGAACATGTACTGTGTGTCTTTGGCAGTGAAGCTGCTGGATTAGCCAAAAACAGTCTTGTCTCGTCTTGCAATTTTGATCAATACATAGTTTATCTATTGATTTTACTGAAAATGTTCTACATGATAGTATTTTTACGGAGTTTCGGGTGGTTAAGATATGAGTGGAGTCGACTTTTGTGTTGTATGATGTTTTGCCTGTATTACAAATCATAAACAAGGAAAAAAATGACCAGCAAAGGCAGAACATTTATATTAAAATGAACAATCAACCATGATTGACAAGCTATTTGCTTATGATATTTGATTTCAAAGATAAGTTTAAACTGTAATTCTTATAATATGTTTTCCAGACAACTCACAATAATACCTTTCTTGTTCTTGAATAGGATGATTGATTTGTTTTTGGTCTGTTTCTTGATGATTATGTGCACGTAAGCAGGACATTACTGAGGAACTGATTTGTCCCAGCCTGTATTGACTGTGGAGAGAGTGGTGTTTTGCTGCGCTGAAGGCTGGTAGCCAGTGGCCTGTTAGCCAAAGCAGTGAAGCAGGGAGTCAGAACAAGAACAAAGGCTGCCTAGGTATTGATGTAGCCCGACCTCACGGGGCCTTGGGCCAGGGGCCGGACAGGCCGATCTCTGGGGCGAGATAAGGTGCTAACAATCTGATAGATCTGAAAGCTGGCTGCCTGCTGGACAGAGGATAGCCGGCATGTCTGGGCCGGCTGCTCTGTTAACCTTTATCTCTTTCATTGTTTTTTCTTAAAGATTCATTTTGTTGGTCTTTAATTTTTCCTTTCTCTACTTTGAGCCCCCGCACTCGGCTAACATTTCACTTGCTGGGCTCCCTCTCGAGTGCTCCACCTGTCTCTCTTCTCACTTTCCTCTTTTGAGTAGTACTCTGGCAGATAGGTGCTGGCACACTGACAGACTGGGATAGCTTAGTCATTATATATCATTCAAGGCGTATTTGACTGACAGTTCCTTCATTCAGCCAGCGCTACACTTACCCCGTCCTTTCTCTGCCTCTCTTTGATTACTGACCCAGTCATGGCGCCACGGTTTCTCTTTACCAAACGCCTGATGCTCCAAGGCCTTCACTCTGGCCCCTCTCTAGGAGCAATTAGATCTATTGACGAGGCTACTGTGGCTGGCCTGTCATGGGCCTCAAAGTCCCAAGAGAGTGGCCGAGCCAGCCAGTCAGTCAGTCTCCACAATTAGCACATTATATGACAGGTAGGGAAGGGAGGGCCGCGGCCAAGAAGCATAGCCTCTGTTGCTGTCGTCATTGCCCGGCTCAAAGGAGCCAGCCAGATACTCAGGTGGTAAATTATTCACAGGTTTGTTTGCTTCAGAGCAAGTCTGTGGCTAGGGGAAAGAGGTGTTGGAAAACATACCGCAGACAGCTCGGTAAATATCACCCTGAAAAAAAGCTTCCCACGAATGTAGCTAATCAGGGTGTGAAAACCTCACATTCATCAAACTATAGCCACTGTTATGATGGGGATTAGAGTAGTCATTCTGTTACTACTCAGCTCCAACACCTCTGGCCAATAAGGACAAAAAAGACACATTCACACACTTGAGTACTTTTGGAGACACAGACAGGAATCATGAGATTCCACCTCAGCTTTAGATAGAGGATTCCCCAAACACACACACGAATAAAATGTGGCTCCAGACTGCTTTTATGAAGCCAGATCACACTACCGCATCTCCTCTGTTTGCCAGTGTACTGTATAATGTGTGTCTTCTTCTTCCTTATCTCTCCCGGGCAGCGCTGCACGCTGCTGTCCTCTGCGAGGCTGAGTGCTGCCAGTAGCTGCTACAGATGGACAGGTGGAGATAGTGACCATGAAGTGGCGCCACCGCTGCCTTTTATCATCCCGTCCTGGAGGCTCCGGTCTGGCCTGACCCCGGCCCTTCCTCTACCCTTCCTACTCCTTTCCCTGCATACTGCATTTTTAATCAGCCTGGGTCATCCAATATAGAGCCACGAGACCAGAAACTATGGCCTGCCAATCAAGCGCTGCCACATCTCTGCCTTGTGTCACCTTTTTTCAGCTACGGGGGATATTTATCTGGATTATTTGACTCTTCTAGTACTTCTGATTCTGAAAGATTACTTACTTTGTGCCTTTTTTTGATAGTGATATTCAGGAAAGAGGAGCGAGAGGGGCGGACATGCAGCCTTGTTGCCTCGGTGCATGGGACGCCTGCTCTACGATGTGAGCTCCCGTGGCGCCCCAGTGCTTGTTTCTTGTCTTATAGTAAAAACCTTCTTGTTTCATTTCCTCTCTCGCTACTTGTTCTCTCTTGTGGTTCTTGTCCTAGCGATGTAAATCAGACCGAGATAGCACAACGTGTTCTGTATGTAAGAACTATGTGTGTCTTTTCAGTTTCGTCCGCATGATGCAGATGCTTAGCGAGAGGCAACGGGACAAGCGGCGCATGGCTGTGCAGTAATTCATCCTAAGGTCAAATCGACTCCTTCTCCTGGATCACTCCTCCTTTGTGCTGCCAAGCCCTGGAGGAAACGGCAGAGGAGAGGGCTGGCAAGGGGACGCATGCTGAGACAGAGATGTAGAGAGTTTGTGCTCGGGTGAAAAGAGCAAGAGTGGAAGGTTGCACTCCAAGAGCAACCCGGCCGGCGTTGGTGGTGTCTAGGACGCTGTCCCGGAGGGGAAATGGCAGGAGCACACGAAGTGGGTGGAGGGCTGAACAATTATGTTTATAGCGTCATGACCTCACATTGGTTCACACTTGGTTGGTTTGGGGAATAATGAAGAGATGCGGCAGTGTTATCTGGCTATTGTTAATTGGATGTAAATGTTAATGCAATGAATCCCTCTCATTATGCAGCCAGTTCCACTGCCCATGCTGGCAGAGAGAATGGTGGAATAAGCTGACGCGCATGCCCGTCACTCCAACGTGTCCTCATCGCGCTGACACTAGGAGAGACCATTAGCACTAATTTGAGAAAATATCCTACCAGTTAGACCTGGAGCTCTGCAGAAGTCAACGGAGACGAGGAGAGGGATTAGGCTAAACACAGCGACCACTTGCCCTGGAGCTGCCGCACGAGCTAATTACAGATTTTGTGTGTTTATAATTATGGAGTGAGCTCAAAACGCCAGCCTGTTCCAGGGGGTGGATTGATTCCTTGTGTGGCCATCCGAGTGCACTGTGCACTTTATGCGAATTGGCCTTTCAGAGGGCAACCTAAAGTGCTCACTGCTTTCTACTTGTTATTGAATTAGAGAGAGTTTAGGGTGTCAGCTAATTGGTCTGACTGCGGCATCTTAAAGTATTGTGCGAGCATGCCCCGAGGTCGGCGTGGAGTGTGGCCGGCAAATGAAGGATTCAAGGTGAAGCACCGACCGGAAGAACAGGAAGGACTTCTGACAGGGCTCAGAAGATATCAACTAGTAGAATTGGCGGAAGTATGCTTCGACAAAGTTTTTTTGAGAAAGGACATGAAGGACATGTTATGGCTGCTGACTGGAGAAGTCTCTTCTCAGCATGTGGCACCAATAAGAGGCTGAGGACTGGCTTTCAACACAGTCAACATGGAAACATCAGCAGGGAATAGGGGTCAGCCCCTTGACTAATGGTGCATACAGAAAAGAACATGGTTGCGTTAGCCTGTGCAACCAAAACATACACAGACCTGTCAGAGATATTGGGATGCATATGTGTAACAAACAACATCGTACATGCAGTACAGGAAAATATAAAAACAATTGCTTCAAAACTCCCCTTTGAAGAAATTATTTTTTTGCTAATAATACTGACACGGGTTAATTTGAAAATGGTGTATTAGAATGAAAGGGAAGAAGCCGATGCCTAGGAATAACATTTTAGTGTCTACAGTCAATACAAATGTTAAATCTGTGAGAACAATGTCAGAAATTCAGCACGAAAAAAGCAGTCGAAAATGTAAAACTGAAATAAAATTTAACTGAAGTTGTTGATCCATCAAAAATGAAAACATGCCATCATATACGTTTTGTGATGCTAGTATCTTTCAGCTCATTCTGATTACATTTTAATTTGAAGAGAAATTTGACAATATCTGTGAAAACTGGGGCAGACTTTGTGATTCTATTCTGACTATCAGAGACCCCAGTTCTGATTTTTCACAAGTAGCAGCATATTAGCATGACATCGCCAGACCTCAAGTGGCAAAGCCATAGGCCTCTGGATGCAATTGGATAGACCTTTAACCGACTGGAGCAAAGACACATGCCATAGAGCTTTGGTAACTTGGACTTGCGATGTCAGGTTACTTAATAGTGGTTAAAACATTAAATTCCACAACAGTGTCAGTTGATTTTGAATATAGTGTCGCATCACCATTGTCTCGAACACTGCCCACATTAGATAAATGCTTGTGATTGGTCCGTCGTATCTCAGGCTGCTGGAAATTTGTCCAAAGCGGAGAGGATGCTGACACAAACACCAAATAAAACATGAGGTTACTGCTGTCTGCCACGTTGCTGTCCGTATGTCATTTCTGTTATGACCACAAACTATTAAGCTCAGCACACTGTGGGTTTACATTTTTTTTTAAAGTATTGCTGTCACAGAGTACATGTGCAGTTTAGAGTTATTGTTTTAACAGTGTTGTCATACAATACAAAAAAATAATCAAAATCTATTCTGATCATAATGTTTCCTTCATTATCAAAATCCCGATGAGCTGACACCTGAAATGCAGTCACTTTAATTTGAGCTGCCTGAAGAGGATCTGCATTGATTTGTATTGGCCTCTATTGCTTCCACTGACTTATTATGTATCTATCCATAAACATATACAGCATTAAAATATTACTTTGTATTCCATTTGGCCACAACTTGATACTGTAAATAGGCGTGTTTGTGTAAACCGGTCAACACATGAACAAAGCTGTGCTTAGTGCTTACCAGCCAGAAGGTACTGGTAGTACTGCACCAGGTCGGAGGCCAACACCAAGGGGTGGTGGGAGTTGAAGGGCGGCTGCAGCTCATTCCACTGGGGGGTCCTGCTCCAGGAGACAAGAACACCATGAGAGTCTGTATCAGAAGCACTCGTTCAAGATGAAAGTGGTCGACAAAGTGTTACCTGGCGAGAGTCCAGCAGGCCCTTGGACAGGTGCTGAGCTCCAAAGGTGTGTCATCACTAATCTTTTGAGCAATGCTAATTGGCCGTGGCTCCAGGACATGCTCCACTAAGTTACCATAGCAACTAAGGATGTAGAGCGAGTCGACCACGGACTGCCTGGCCTGATCTATGAGGAGGATGTGAAACAAGACAGTGGTAAAGCAATATTGCTTCAGCCGGCACTTAAATGGTTATTAAAACATGCATTACTAGTAATGAGGGAGACAATGCAGATAGTTAACTATTCGTCAACATGTTGTGTCAACAGAAAATTTGGTATTTAGTTTTGGGGAGATGTGTTTGGACGTTGACAGCACATTGAGTCCCGTTCAAGAACCAATTGTACAACAGACTCGTTCTTCAGCAGCTTGTGTGAGTAATTTAGGAGAACTTGCCGCATTCATTTTCTCAATTTACACAATTTACGGCTTGGCAAACCTGTCGCAGGAGTCTTTACTAATAAATAACTTTATTCTGCTGCTGACGCTGCTGAAGTCTTCTGATTTTCTTTCCCATGAACCTCTGAAAGAACCACTTTAATAGAGGACATAATCTGGTTTTATTATTATACTGGTATTGTTGGAGCATTAATTATTGTAATTTACAGTTCTCATTTATGACTGCTCAATTACGCAGAGGTGACATTCACGTTTACACCGATCATTTAATCAGTTATAAGTTAGGCGTGTTTGCTGAATCTGACATTGCACACTCAAACGGACCCAACGTACAAAGAGAGAGGAAGAGAAATAGATACAAATTCAAAATGTTCTTGCATGAGATCAACTGACTCCACAAAATACAAAAAGCATCCAAGGTCATGGTCTAACCTTTCTCTCTTTTCATGGTCGGGTTGGTGATGAACCAGGAGCGAGACGAGGCAAAGATGGCGGCCACACAAAACTCTCCTCCACTGGACTTGCTTGGGGAGATCTGAGGCGCCGGCTTTGCTTTGCTTCAGCAGAGAAAAGAGAACAACGTTGAGTTAAAAGCTGTACTGCAGAGTCTGTTTCTCAAAGGTGCTTTGTTAGGACACTTTAATATAGTAAACCCAAATCACTTGTGATTCAGTAGTTTGCATCCTGTCACCAAAGGAGCGTTGCGTCAGAATTAAGACCGCATTTTCCATAAACCACAAGACAAAACTTTTCCCTCCAAAACTTGGGGCACAGAATGTAAATTGAATAAAAAATCTAGCACCTTTGAGACCAATATCTGTAAGTGTTTGTTTGATGGTTGATAACAAGAATATGATTTAGAAGAAGAGACAGTATAACACAATAAATGTCACACCTTGGAGGCAGTTATATGAAAATCACAAAGCGACATCTCTGAACATAAACTTTATAAAAGGGCTCTGCATGCAAGGGGCTAAAGCTGGGGAGATTGAAAACAAATTAAACATTTCACCTTAGTAGCAGAACATTATAAAATATATTTAGCTCTGACACAAATGTTGATTTATGAAATATTTTAAAAAAACTAAATGCTGCTCAACTATCGAGATACACAATTCAGCCGCCATGCTCGATGACTTCTTGTCTGAAAAGGTCAGGGTGCATGAGACAGGATGTCCAAGAGGCCTTTTTTATGTCATCGAGGCATTTTAGGTCAATAATGGCACTGTGGTAAAATAGTTGAATAGCCTTCCTCATTCAGCCCTGCTGGTGAGACAAGGTGGAATGATTGGTGTTGCATGATGGTGTTATGTTAGGTGAGGACTATTTGTTTTATTTTACGAAGTCGAGGCTTTAAACAGTATACAGTAGGTAGAACTCTCTTTTTGCTTTACTGTTTTGAGAAACTTGCAAGTCATGAATACGCCTTCGATGACACTACTGCTCCTCCATATAGGACGGACCAGTACGCCTATAAAATATTATAGCACAGGCCGTTTGAGTTCAGATTGTGAAGGTTCTCATAGCCATACTAACCGAAAGGATGATTACTGGATGCACACGATCTAAATGATATTCTAAGTAAGTACAGACTGTATTTATCACAATGGGACATGCACCTCACAACAGTAGTGTCTAAGCTGCCTCTTCTGGCGGAATTGCTTTGTGCTGGCCACAGGAGAGAGTTTATTGGGAGTTATAGGATTATTCAGCACGTCAAGACTGTTTGAGAGGAAACGGACACAGAACGGGTTTTCAGCTCCCCATATGGTAGTGATCAGAGAACAGTAGCCAGGTCTGGTATTATTGTCCGGCCTTATAACCAACCTGGACAGTAAAACATGCTCACAAGAGTTCAGGCATTAGGTGGGCTAAAGGCTTGAAGACTCATGGTGGTGTCATACACTCCCAGAGGGATGCCTAATCTTGACCTTTGGTAACCACACTGGTGTGGAAGCAACACCAGTCACCGCTGTCTACACTCACTAAAAAAGGATTAAATTGTACAGAGCTGCATTTTTTTCCGCTTTGTTCATGGGTTTTCCGAGACATTATACGTCTGAGGCACAGATCCTACGCATTTTTGCCACATGAACGTAAAAATGAAGTGGGAAGCATCTGGAAGAGCCGAATGGGAAATGACTTAGTTTACGAGAAAGTATGCTTGCCCTTCAAGTAGAAAGCAGAATTTTTTCAATTGTTGCCGATAAGAAGAAAATATTACCATTCTTTGAAAAAGTCAGTGAATAGGTACAATACGTTGTTGAAATAATATGCCTTTGTTATAAATGTCATGAACACACCTGATGCAACTCAACAGCCCTGACTGTTGAATCAGTGCACGAGCTTTAGGTGTGCTCGAGCAGAGAGAACTGGGACATGTGCAGTAAGGGGTTCCTGGAGGTCTGGATGTGGGACCCAGTGACCAGGCTATAGGCTATATGTAGTAGGAGGGTCAAGTCGTGCCCCTTTTGGAAAATGATTAGTGAACTGCTGTTTTATGCATCTACTCTTTTGATTGAGAGATTATGGAAAAGTTCACAGCCTTTTAAAATGATTATGGTAGTTTAATTCAAAAAGAAACATTGGGGGTGGGTAATGAGTGTTAGCACTGCTCTATAGCTAGATCTTTTTCCACAGCTGGTTTTAGTGAGTGGGATGCTGGGATAGGCTCGTGTCACCAACGACGCCAAACAGCGTTGATTGTTTACTGAATGGAAGAAGATGAAAGAACGAAGCAGATCGATTAGGTTTTGACTAGAAAAGCTTGTTATTAAAATCATTGACATGTGTGCTAGCTATGTGTCCTTCTCTATCCTGGCCCATAGGAGGCGCAGGTTGGCATGTCGAGAATGATTTGACTTTGAACAAACAACCTTCCACTGTGCAAGGTGAGCTGCTCGCTGAAGCTGGTTGCCACCAGACAGAACTAAATCCATAGCAACCATTAAAGTGGAGGGTAAAACTAAATAAACAATGTAATACAGTGTCAGGAGGACTATAGTTCAACATAATTGCTTGCTGTAGTAGATGTTGTGTCCAATAGTCCAACTCACTGAGCTTCTGCTGGTAAAACTCTCTTTCTGCTGCCTCCCTTTAGACTGTCAACACCTCATAAATTACTCCCTGGATGCAAAGAGATGTTGATGTCTCTGTTTGGCCAACACCATGTGAAAGAGGGATAAGGAAATAGGAAGCGGGGAAGGTAGTCATAAGAAAGGCCTCTATACAAGTTGCGGAGCTTGTATTTATTAGTGCTGGGTCAAGGGGAGAAGGCTGAATAACCAAATATCCACAGTAAGCCCAGTCTGTGAGAGGAAGATGGAGGGGGAGATAAAGTCACATTCAGGATATTGCGTTGGCTAACTCCAGAGTGCCCTTGCCTTCTCTTCCTCGGGCCTATTCGTTTGTCAGTGCATTCAGAAGATACAGCGTTTAACAAACAGGTCCAGTTAACTGTCTGCTAGCTATGTTTCCATTTCTGAAGCTTTTCCCTAAAGAAGATGTCCCCTTTTTTCTGCCTTTCAGTGTCCACAATCCTGGCCTCAGGTACGGCAAATTAAGAGGAAAATACAATGGAAAAGAAATGAACAAAAGAAGTGTGATCCATTAAAGTGAAAAAGAATGTTAAATGGTTTGGGAAAAGAGGAAACAAGGGATGTGTTGGTCACAACACACCATATAACTTTTGATCTTTTTTTTGTTCTCAAAAGAAGGAACAGTATTCCCGACTTTGGCTGTGTGATCCTGCAAAGTTCTTCTTTGGTGAGGTGTTTAATTGCCGAAAAACACTTGCGTTCCATCTCTCCCATTGCTGGAAAATATGTTAAACCTTCAAAGGCCCTCTGGTCCACTGGTTTCAATAACCCAGGAAACACAAATCCTATTTCAGAGCAGGCTGGAGTTGGTTTTCAAGGGTGAGAGCTTGAGGCTGGTGAATACACCGCAGAGCGACTTAGACTGTGTACTGGAAGATATTCTAACCTCCTCGTAGTCGGCACGTTGACTTTGGAGGTAAATGGAAGTTGAATTATGAATCAAGGAAAAACATTGTTTAAATCTGAAATGGTATTCTTGAGGGAAGAATGACAAATCAGCATAAAGGACTTTTGAGTGCCACAGCACCGATTATTATTTGGAGCCATTCAAGTAGCCTGACCTCACCGCCCTCTATGTATTTATAGTTTAACAAAGTACATACACGTATATATATGTTCACACACACGCACACCAATTTGTATGCTTATAAGTCTGTGATCACAGGCAATAATACTGGCTCTCCACTGGGGTCTCGTGTCTGGTGAGTTGGATCTGAGCGTCTTTGAAGAGGCCTCAGCCAGCGCCGAGCCTGCCAACAGGACCAGAGATCACAGCTCGGTTCTCGTCTCCTCTGGGTGCAGTGACCACTTACGTTTATTCATCTGTGTTTTAAATCATCATTTTTTTCCTCTCAATTGAAGTGGCTCAAAAGTGTTGAGGTTTCCGCCCGTACCAAAGAGAGGCACAGCTCTGGCAGGAAGGGGAATAATGCGGCTCCCCATATGTAGGGCAGCAAACACTTTTTGGAAGGGACCATTGATTGTTGATGACTGGCACCAAAGTTTTGAAAATAAGTAACGCAATATCAATAAATGATGTCACATAAATATACAAAAAGGGAATTTGGGGAAAGGGGGGTCACTAAACAAACGGAATTTTTTTTTTTTTTGTTTTCTCTCCACAAGATTTTGTTTTGTACGATTGCCCTTTAGGAGGGAGAGGATTCCATTTTTTTTTTGCAACTTTAATCCACTGAAGACGACTCATGTCATTTCCACTTTTAATTTAACAAATGAGGACTCTTGAGTGAGCTAATAGCTTTTCCTCAAGGGCATAATTCAATCTGTGACATCAACCATCAAAGTCCCTTCGCATTACTACGCCCGGGGCTAACGCGAGGCGCCTCCGAGGGGGGATGGAAGTCCGGTGGCAGCTTCCATTTATTTTCAGGCCCCTCGCAGTAAACAAATATGATAGCGCTCACTTGAGCAGACTATCCAGTGATAAAAGAGCTGTGCGGCTGCTGCACCGATTCTGGGCAATATGGTTCATTTAAATCAAAAAAGGAGCCGGCATTAGGACTGCAACCGGGACAAAGAGAGGAAAAGAGAGAGAGCAGGCAGTCATGTGGAGGACACATCCTTCAACGTCATATTTATTATTTTACAACAGCCTTTGGAAAAGAGGCAGCCTTTGGGCTGTGTCGAACACACAGCACTAATGACAACCACTGGGGAGACTCAGAAAACATTGGAGAGGCCATCATCGTGAAAACTAGGACTATTTTCTTTTACCTGCAGTCCTTAAACTCTACATGTGCCATCATAGATGTATGTATGTAAGGTTATTAAATAGTTTTTGCAATTGTTATTAAAACATACTAGTATGTTTATATAATTGGTAAGATGGTTGAAATCTCACACCACAAATTCAGTTTAAAATGCAACGCTGAGAACATGAAATGGAAATCTGAGACGGCGCGATTCAGTCCACGGTACCCTGGAAGAGGAAATAAAATGAGAGCTGAACTCTGGGTTAGCAGATATTGGCAAATGGACTGTCATTGCTCATACACTATTAGAGAAACAATATAGGTCTAACAAGCTGACATTTTAGCGGAAGACAGTTATTGCGAGGGTCGAGATGCCGATGCTAATGATGTGTACCTTTGAAAAGTATACGCTCTGAAATCACTAAGGGCCCAGATTAAGCGGGAGGTGGATGAAGACCGAAAGAAAAAAAAGCTTCAATTAAAAAGTATGAGTGACTGCCCACAACAAAAGACGAAACCCAAGACTTGGGGAAGGCACCACATGCTATTCATTTTCTAAAGTGAATGGAGTCAACAGGGAGGAGGTGGAGAGCTGGGAGCCGGGAAGGGAAAAGTTCACTTCACTCAATCATCTCTCCATAAGTGACTCTATCATAATGGGGCTTCTTTTAAAAGCTTGTAAGCATCTGATTTCACGAGAGGGCGGTGAAAAGAGACTTGGCCTCAGCCCTACTGCAAGACAGAGATGGGAAGATGCGTTGTCCTCTAACATTTCAATCTCAGCAAAGGGCATTAAGAGATGAAGTTGAACTTAAAATGGAAGGGTGAAAGTAACAATTTCCTGATTAAAGTAGTATTTAATCGTTCTCCTGGCCGGAAGAGGAGAAGGTAGGGTCTAAGCTGAAGGACTTTCTGGTGAACCTGCAGGATTTTGTCCGATTTCGCTGGAAGTCGACCCGATGGCCCCAATGACAAGGGTTAAAATATACTAAATATCGACAAATATAGACTAAATATATTTTAATGACAAGCATTAAAGTATGTATAATAATACAAACCTCTCATTGATGGTTTTGTTTTATGTAGGTTCATAAAGGTATCAATTATTAAATTGAGACAGTTTCATAATAATTAAGTTATTTGTGCTTGAGTTAAGTGACTTATCCATTCTTAGTCCAGCTGATAATTCCACCGCTTTAAGTGCCCTCTTTCACACGACACATAGTGATCTGACCGATCGTTACTATGATAAAAAAAAGATTAGTGAGGCTTTAAATTTCATTACTTACAGCACATAAATGAACAAAAATTCAGTACAGGACCTTCAGTCCTTTGCGATAGAGGGTTACACATATCTACTCAAGCATAAGACACGGTTAACAATATTACCAAAATATGCCAAGGAACAATTTCTGCGTGCAAACAAACATCCAAGGGAAAAATGTTTCAGGGCGGGCCTAAAAAAATGTGAACAACATGTTTTACACAAAGGTGTTATTCTTGGAAAAACATCATGGAGAGAAAGAAAAAGACAAACAACAGAAAAAACACATAGCAACAGGCGGGCAGTGCTATGGCATTTCCCTGAAGCACCACTACCCATAATACACACCTCTTATGTTTGTCACATTGTGTTAAAATAACCATAAATCCTTTGTTCGCTTTAGTAACATAGTGGCTTTGACACAACATGTTAAATCATCCTAATCCAAAAGTTCAACATACGCAGAAAAACAATTGAAGGGTTTGCAAAAAAAAAGAGAAAAGACATAAAAAGATAATAAAATAACAAACACTCCTCTTTGGGATTTTTGTGCCTTGAGGAGTTACTGTGCAGCCTGCAGAATGTGTTGAGGATATACCAGGAGACAAATGAGAGGTAACAGAGGCGGTGTGCTGTGGAGGGGAGACAGTTGCATGCGGCCGAGGGAGACAAGGAGGGGAAGAGCAAAACTCACCATGGAGTTTTAATGGCAAAACATCCCGCCCCAAAGAGGTAGGGTCTTCATGAGAGGGGGGAGGGTGAAGGGGGTGGGTTACAGAGATAGACGGGAAAACCATTATTAAACTAGCACACTTGAGCAAACACACTTTTCACATTACATACTTTTTGACGTGTCTGTTTAAGTGTACAACACATACGAGGCAGGAAGCAGAATGTCCGTGCGCTAAGATGGATTTGAAAACCTGCGGGAAGGCTTGATGATTCATCTGCTCAAGCTGCTCCGTAAAGTGTGATAGCATATATTTGGCAGATGCAGCATGTCCACAGACTTTGTTTCTCTCTTTTTTCTTCGGACATCTGTCATGTTTTTTTTTTTCTGTTTTTTTTTTTTCTTCTCCCCCTTAAGTTTAGAGGGATTGGGTACATGTGCAGAAACATGCAGGTCTGAATTCAACCGTGTAAATATGATACAGGAAAACGATGGGAAACGGTTCTGATTGTTGAGATTGAGAAAGTTTAAGTATGAGGAGTTTATCCAACTTCTATACAACTGGGGACACCAATAAAACTAACAGCACTCAGGCATTGTTAGGACAAGAAGTTGTGTGTTTGCATGCAACTTCTTTTTTTAGTAAGAGTGTGTATTTACGGCCATGCATTGTCTTTTGAATGTGTGTGTGGGCCAATGTGTCTTCACTGTGATTATGTTAACAAGTACACAGTGTGTGGGTGTGTGTGTGGGTGTGCAGGAGTCATCTAGAGTGTGTCTTTTTCAGGGTATATTTCGGTCTATCTGTCAGTCTGTGCGTGTTTCTAATGTTTACAAGACATTAGGAGTGGGAGTGTGTTCCTGTGTTTATTCTGCATGTCCAGAGATAGTGACAGAGCTCCGTAAACAGTTTACAGTAAATAAGCCTTTTCCCTACAGCAATAAAGGTCCGATGAGACTGAACTCTGTCCCCGCCGGCCAACCTCCCCCAGTCATGAAAAACAGAATCTCCGGCCAACCAAAGCACTCTGCAGCACTTCTTTATTTTATCGCTTTTGCCGCATCCGCCGGGGCCTTCCTAACGATAGCACACAGTCTTCAATTAGTCTTGGTACATGGATGTGTAGAGAAATGTTCCTCTGGGAGACGGGGAACAACAATTTGCCATGGAATGTCTTACTCCTGGAGCGCAAGTTGAGAAATGAACATGTTGGTTGGTGTAATGGAGACCCCTGGTAATCTGCCACTTATCAAAGAGTCTCCACCGTCTACCCTCCGCTGAGCCTATCGAACCAGCCGAGCCCCCACTCTGGGTCTCCAGCTGGGTAAATGGATGGACTCCAATGGGAGAGTGATGGGCGAACGGGGTGAGCACTCCATGGGGGTAGCAAAGGCCAAGTAGGCTTTGGGGTTAACAAGATGCCACTTTGAATTTCTCCCTCCTTCCTTTGAAATTATTGTTGATGGGATTTATTGTTGGTGGCTAACGGAGTGATGCGAGTTAATGGCAGTATTTGAAGAAAAACTAAATACCCGATCCAAAACAATACCGGGAGCATTCTGGCTCTCATGGAGGCCTCCATAGAACTCCTCTGTAACAGTCACTGTTATTCCACATTCCTCCTTTAAAGCAAGGCGCACTGTGCCCATATACAAAAGCTAGTGATAAAAGCCTCATAGCAGTGGCTGTGTGACAGTAAGGTCAAGGTGAGAGCTAAAGGCAGCTGCCGGTGCTGAGAAATTAAGACAAAAGACGTAGTTCTTCTAACGGCCACTGACGCTGGTTCCAAAAGCGAGCTGATCTTCAATGAGTTAATTAAAAACAAGACTGACTTTGGGTTTCACACAGGACACAAGCGAAAGTTCTGTGTTTGTTTGACCCACCTGCCAACATCAACTGCCTCGCGAGGCAGACTTCCGTGGACTTTGATTCAAAACAGATTTGTGATCAAATAAAATATAAAATGTTCAAATCAACACTGCTATTCAGTTGTATGGAGAAGGCTGGAATAAATTCCCCAAAACACATATTATTGTATTTAAATGCGTATAATATAAGCTAAATTGTGCATCATGAGCTGGCAGTTAACAGTTTTTTCTTTGTTGTTGTTTTTCATCACAGAGCAGAAAAAAGCTGCCAAGTTGTGTGCCACACTGCCTGATCCATCAGGTTTGATGGAGAAGAATCCCAGTGAGCATAATCAACCTGTGAGGGCGATGACCCCACTCCTACAGAATAATCGTTTACACATTCATCTCTTAACCCGTTGGCCCTAATAGCCGCTCTGCCTGGGCCATTAAAACGGGAGGGAAGTGAGGTGATTTGTGCAAACGGTTTAGTCTGGCTGCCATGTGATGTTGGGCATTGCATTCTTAAAGCCCCTTTCTATCCGCGGCCTGTGCGGGGCTGCGGAAGACAATGGCTTTCGCGCCGGGCCGGCTCATTCATACGTACATACATACCTACATAGGTATTACAGTAATCTGAGGGCCCATCTGCAGCGGGTCACAGGGTCTCAGGCGGTCACTGGCTGTCATCTTTCTCGTTACCTCGCCTGCACTACGTTCGCATTTGCTCGAAAATGCCACAAGAAGGATTTGCTCTCCGGGTGTTGTGTTTAGTGTGTGACAATCTTTCCATTTGGATTTTCATTTGTCTGTATTAAAGTCAGACTGTGTGTAGACGGGATAAGTGTGCACTCGTTTGTCTGCCTACAAATCCCAAATGTATCCCTCTCCGGCATTCTGACAAGTTAAATCCTCATAGTACTCCGCTGACTGGGGGACAAGCAGACTTTCCTTGGCGCTGACTGTTTGAATAATTCTCTCTTAATCTTTTTCACAGATTAAGTTCCAATGGTGACATTTCACCGGGAGAGAATCTTTTTATTTTTTTGACCAAATGTCTTTTTCTTGTTTGGGATTTAATTCACCGACCTTCTCCTGAACTTGGCTGACGGCAACTAGAGTCTGAGTCAGAGCCGACGCTTGTCTCCTTGTTCAGGAGCTTCTCAGGAGAAGATTTGAGGACTCGCAGAAGCTTGGCTGTGTTCCTCCACTCCCTGACCTGGCCTGGTCTAAGAGAAGAGGGAGAGGGGGGATGCAAAGCCACATCCGACTCTACCTCCCTTCGACAGGGGGAGAACACCCAAATCTAAACTAAAAGCGGAGGGGCTCTGCATGAACTTGCTGAGGTTTACTTTGATGTTAAAAATGTGATAAAACAGCAGCATTTTACACATTAGTGGTCTGTAGGCATGCTGGGGCCTATGACGGTATCCTCCCAGTGAGGCCGGCCACACAAAGGGGCTAAAAGCCTCATCAATGTGGCTGTGTGTGTGTGTGTGTGTGTGTGTGTGTGTGTGTGTGTGTGTGTGTGTGTGTGTGTGTGTGTGTGTGTCACACGGCACAGTGCACACAAAGACAGCCTGGTAGGGAATGTAGGTTAAGCAGCTGGTGTGTTCCTCTGCTGTCCTGCCAACAGGGATCTGCCCATACAGGTGTAAATACAGCTGCCGGACTCTCATCTCTTTCACTCTCTCTCTCTCTCTCTCTCTCTCTCTCTCTCTCTCTCTCTCTCTCTCTCTCTCTCTCTCTATCACTCACATACACACACACACACACACACACACACACACACACACACACACACGTAAAAACAGAGAGGGGGCCTGCTGAACAGACAGACAGATGGTGCCTGGGTCCTCCTGTGCAAGTATAGCGTGAAAGTATATGATATCACCCCCCACTCTAGGGGCCAAACCTGTTGCTTCACTCAGTGTGTGTGTGTGTGTTTTGGTGTATTGGTGCAGCCGTGTGCACGCAGGAGCAGACCGCACAGCTGCATGTCCTGATGCATTAATACTGACGCCTCCTCTGGCCCATACCGGGCCTGGGCTGTTTGAGTGGTTTGACCAGGTATCACGGGTGGAAGATGTGGCATATTTGCAGAATTCTTACGCAGAGAAAAGAGCTTAACTGATGATGATGAATGATTAAAAACACACCAATGAGCCCCAGTGTTAAACCTTCATCCCCTAACAACTCATTTAGGGTAGATTATTTGACTCAGTCCCACATCAATGCTGCCTTCATGGAAGATACTGAACAGAATTGTGTCCATTATTTTTCTTTCATGGTCATCCTGTGTTCAGGTCACGGTGCACGGTGTTACCCTGAGAGGTGTTTCCAGTATATTCTACCTCCCTGATGTAAATCTTCAGGAGGAACCAGAGTGTCACAGACAGACTGAGAGAGGCAGTATTGAGAGAGATTAACATAATGTTGGTTTTGGTCTTTTCATTGAATTTGTTGGCAGTAAAAACAGTTAGAATAGAAGCTGAGGATTGTCTTCATTTTCACCACTACCTGAAACTGAACATCCATCCATGACGATCCATCCAAAAAGATAATTATTAGTTCTTTATTGAAAGCTTTTAGGAGCCCTGTTCTAAACAGCAAGTAACAGTCTGACAGCGGCCTGTATAGAGATCCCTCTGGCATACAGCTGCTGATATTTATTATATTTCT
>NW_027175931.1:15946622-15999122 GCF_023055335.1 Clinocottus analis | reverse complement strand
GAAGACAGAGAAGACAAGTTGATGTGGAGCGTGTTTCAGATCACGCACCGGTAGAAGACGATACGTGAGCAGACAGCTTGGATGGCTGTGAAACAGACAGCATGAGTCGGAGACCGTCTGAGTAGAAGTATGGTCGGGTGTGGTATTAATCTAGACAAGATAAGCTTCTAATCATGCAATAGTTGGACTTTTAGCAACTTTCCTGAAGCCCACAGACTAAAATGACTTTTCCTTCAAGGCATGTCAACATGAAAGTGATGTTTCAGAGGAAATCTGTGTCACTCACTGATTTGTGTCGATCAGTCAAAAAGATCTCAAGTTGAATCAATTGGAATACACACTTGAATGTGGGATGAATACGTTTGTATTGATTTTGTTTTCATGGTATGGTTGTTCCTGTGTTGAGCTCCTTTTCCTGATTAGCTCTCTTGTAGAGCAAATGGATATGATGGCTGAAATCTAATTCCTTATTCAGAACCAATCAGACAAATGATGGGACTGATAGATGGAGTTATTGTCACTTCTTCTCAGATAAGTGGGTTTAAGACTAAGAGTGGCGGCTGTGGACGGCTGCAATGCAACTTAGTGAAAATGTACTTGTTTGCTGTTATTTTCATAGAGAGAGCACTAGAGCAGACACATGCAAACGACTGATTAAGGGTGTGTCCTCGACCATATATGGCAGAAAGTGGGAGTGGAAATCCGGCCTGTGCATGTATCCATCATTTTACTAAGAAGCATGTGAACGCTCCGCTTCCTATCAGACACAAAAAGGACACTGCCTTGGGTGTGGACACTTAGAATTGATGTAACATGTAGAATGTACATTCAGATATTCAGAGATGTTACTGATCCCATTCATGCTGCAGCCAATAAGACACCGAAAAACACGGGAACACAAAATACCAAAGAGCTTTTGCCATATTCCTCCTCACTATCGCCACTCGCACCGAACACAAGCGCTCATGTTAGGGCTTTGGTTTCATATTTGAAGTGACCTGCGGGAATGTAACCAGAGACACCTGTTGCATGCCTTCAACTGCGGCTGTGTTATCTAGGTGTTAATGGTATTGAATCAAAACTGGAAAAACAAAGTCTCGGCGGGAAAAAAGTTAAAGAGGAACCCAAGAGAGGAGCGAGAGAGACAGAGAGAGAGCGAGAGAGACAGAGAGAGAGAGAGAGAGAGAGAGAGAGAGAGAGAGAGAGAGAGAGAGAGAGAGAGAGAGAGAGAGATACAGAGAGAGAAAGAGAGAGAGAGAGAGAGAGAGAGAGAGAGAGAGAGAGAGAGAGAGAGAGAGAGAGCGCTAGACAGATGAGAAGCGTCTGGCAGAAGGATAGCTCCAGACGGAGGCCATGATTTGATTAATGACCGGGGCGTGATGTGCCCGAGCAATGATACATGACATCCCCATGGAAAGAAGATCCATCAATGCAAATCTAGCTCCGTCGCTGTCGTCCAGAGAAAAACTCTGACCATGCCAAAAAAGTCACACTGTCATCTGACCCCCGTCTCCCTTTCTCCCTTAATCCATCCAGCTCTCCTCCATTCGTCCGTCTATCCATCGCTCCCTGTCTCAACAGCATTTGCATTCTCTTCTCGCATTAAGCCTCTCGTTCTATCCTTCGCGCCCTTTCTCTCTCCTCAGCCGCTCCGTGTCACGCCATCTCATGTTTCTCTCCCATCTCTTAATACCCAATTTGCATCCAATACAAGCAGGAGGCTTCCAATGAGGAGCCGACGTGCGAAAGAACAAGCTCTGAAGACTGCGCTTGTCCACACAGACACTGTGTCTTATTTGAATTGTTTTGCCAGAGAGGATATTTCAGTCAAAGGCAAAGGGAACTGGAGCGGTAGCGGGGCCGGGAGGCAGCGGGTTAGGCAGGTGACATGTTAAGCGATGCTCTGGGAATTAGACGGGACCTTGGACTTGAGGATGATATCACAGCTGTGAGACACGGGGGGGGGGGAGAAAGGGAGGGAGGCCGAGCACGGAAGACAAGAATAAAAACGGCTCGTCGAGGGAATACTTTTTTACAGCTCTGACTAAACTTCTGAAGGTATTTTTGGGTTGACGTTCGAGCGGCCAAAAAAGAGAACACGCCTGTCTGAACAGCGACGCCAATAGCTGCAAAGAAAAGAAATGAAAAACAGTCCCATTGCAAAATCTGTGCAACGGCATTCGAATCATGGATCATTCAAACTAAAAATCCTGTTAGGGACAATGGTCTGAGTCAGGCTGGCATACAGACACACCAGCAGGAACTCACCGATTGAACGTACTCAGCAAGAGTGTCCGAGTGTTTTAACACCATCCGACAGCACTTGTTCCAGCTCCCACATACATGTCCACACACTATTGTTGAACGGAGAAATGATTCATGGCAACAATATGGTGCTTTGTAGGTCAAACAGACGGCTTGGAGTGAGAGAATAATTCCAGTAGTCCAGTTACAGTGCCAACGTCGAGAAACAAGGACTGTTTTTTATTTGTTTTACTGCCATGATTCTGGATCTTCAGAAGATGATCGGCTCTGATTTTCTTGCCTGTTAAAGTTACAGTTATTCTCAATGCTGAATGTTCACCAGCAGCTCCTTCAGCTCAGACTCCAGCGTCGCCTCCAGCAGAGACCAGTCTGCCATGGATAGACCTAGATCCAGCAGAGACCAGTCCACCACCAGACCTCGATGCAGTCATTTAAAAAATCACTTAAAACAGCTGAACTGTATTTTAACAGTCAAGCTGTCCATTTCATTATTTAATTTTTGATGTGTATTTAGATATTATTATTATAATTTATTTTTATTTTTTTTCATGTCCGGACAGATATGATCAGAGGTTTCCCATGATGCTCTGCTGACTGAACGCATTCTTTCTCCATGAAGAAAATACCTACTAATAACTCGTATATACTGCATATAAATATAATATTTATTATTGACTTGTCAAACGCATAACATTAAAATACGGGGTGCGTTAAGTACCACCTGGGTGTCAATATCTTAATACTTTGGCACCAATAAGTAACGACAAAAAGATGTCCTAAGCATAAAGTATGTCCTGTATCAAAAGCAAGCAGTAAAGATTATTGGTCCGATGATCGCATTGTTTTATATTTTATTCATTCCCCTTAAAGATACAGTATATGTACCGCTTCATGTACAAGTCTGAGTCATGTGAGCCAGCAGAACCTAAAGGAAGTTCTATTTAAAGAGTACCTGCACAGCTGCAGGCAGACAGGTGAGTACCGAGAGGATCTGGTCTGCGCTGCCTCCGTCAGGGTGGAGGAGGAAGTTAACTGTTCTGCTCGCACCACAGAGGCTCTCTGTTGTTGAATAATAGTGTGTACCTGCAACATGATTGGTTGATGACTTGATTCACGGTGCAAAAGCGCAGAAGCAAACAAATAAAAGCAACCCTGTTCCAGAAAATACATTATGGGCCTCTTTTTCAATGCGTAAAAGTCACATTTTGAGAAGAATTACTCAAAAACATCAGTTTGAAAAAATATATTGAAAAAAACTGCATTTAAAAAAAAAAGATTAAGGACACATTTATTTTACTGTCAGTGCTCTTCAACCCCATACACAATAATTACACACTCACACGTTATTAAAATTGTATATATCTTGAAATCAAATCTATTATTTGTGTTAAATATTTGTTTGGATGTATTTTTAAAAAAGGGCCCGAACATGTTGGTATGAAGCATACACACATGTTTCTACTGGCACTGAAACACACTTTTTATTGGCACCAACATTACGAGTGTCTCCGCTACGTGAAATAGTTCTTTGGTCAGAGCTGCATCAGTCTCTCTCCACTTTCCACCATTCATTCCTTGATGGTCCAAGTTTCCCAGACATGTTAAAGGAGGGAGGGATTAAAGCAGGGGGGAGGAAGAAGAATGAAGAGGTGGGAGGAGGAAGAGGAGGAGGAGGAGGAGGAGGAGGGGGTGAAAGCTGTCCCAGCTCCCCAAAGTATCATTATTAAAACACTCACTTCCACAGGGGGAGGAAAGAGAGTTGGAGAGAGAGAGAAAACAAGGGAGGAGAAGAGACAGAGATGAACGCGGGGAGGAATAAAAAGGGTCGAACACAAAGGGGGAAGAAAAAGAGCCGAAGGAGCGGGGATCCCCCACTGGACAGAGTAAAAACAAATTAAAAGAGCCCTTATAAAACACAGATGCTGCAAAGAAAATAAACTTCACAAGATTTACTGTTTTGCAAAGGAATCGGAAGACTGGTGGAAAAGCCATCAAGTCTTTTCTCCTCCTCCTTCCTTTTTTCTCTCTCTCAGGTAATGTTGAGGAGCTATCTATCTCCTCAACCCCTCCTCCCCTCCTCCCCACCCTACCCGGCCCTTTGCACGCCGCTCTCGCTTGTCTGCTATTTCCAGTTGAAGCTCTGTGTGGAGGTCAGGCCGGCCTGTGTGAAAATGGCTTCCTGCCCGGTCCCCCGCTCCCAGACCGCAAGCTAACGGGGAGCTTTTATTAACAGCCCTATTTGGGAACATTTTTCCAACATTTTTTTCATGATTACTATTTTCATTGACGTTTCTCATGTCAGAAGCTTAACATAAACAGACACCCTGCAATGGCAAAAAAATAAATAAATAAAATCCACGGGACAAATTAAAAAAAAAAACTTTGGATTTCCTCATAACACTTCAAAGAGAGATTGTAAAAAGTGAAACATGCAGAATATGGCAACGAGCGTGGTGCTCAGAGCAGCTTGTGCTGTAATGAAGATGCTTCTGTTTATATCTATAATATATATATATATATATATATATATATATATATATATATATATATATATATATATATATATATATATATATATATATATACACACACACACAGAAGCAGAGCACATCTAGATGCTAAAACATGCATGCTCACTTCCGACAAGCATGAGAAAACAATCATCTAAAAGAAAGAAAAAAATAACAAACACACGCACAACCACATGCACACACACGCACAACCACATGCACACACAAACACACACACACACACACACACACACACTCACATCTGAAATCAGATCTCCAAGTTTACAGCATGTGAGTATTTACACAGCTTCATCAGACAGGACTGAGTCACCAGCAAGAAGAGCTGGGTGGGGGTCAGACAGCCCCACTGGATCAGATGACACTCACACCCCAACATCATGGGCGCGTGTGCGCGCATGCATGTATGTGTGTGTGTGTGTGTGTGTGTGCGTGTGCGTGTGCGTGTGTAAAAGTGTGTTTGCGTGTTGCCATCATCTGATTTGGGTCAAGGAGCTAGTACCTCACAGTAAAGAGAGCCAGGTTATGGCTAATGATTGGATGTTTTAGAAAGCAGGAGAGGGTGGTGTGAGAGGGGTGGAGGGAGAGTGTGTGTTTAGGGAGTGGGCTGAGCACACACACACACGCACACAACACACACCACAGACACTTACAAATCAATTTAGAGGGAGCAGGGGAGGGAGAGACGGTTGGAGGGAGACGGGGTGCATCAGATTCAGTGAGGAGCTTCATGATCAAAATCAGAAAATGGAAATGAAATGAGGAATAGAATAACTGGCAACAAGAGGACTGCAATTTTAGGCCACCAATTAAAAAAATAATAAAAGCGATTTTTAAAAAAAAAATTTTAAAACATGTCAATGAAAGAAAAGCTGGTGAGGAGAAGAACATGAGGAGACGTTCTGTCAAAGTCTTGTTTTCAATCTGTTTCCTCTCATTGGCTCCTTGAACACAAGCGGATGGCAAAATGTGAGGCTGTGTTTTATTTATTGTAAATAAAACGTTGAGGCCCTCTACAGACATGGTACAATATATGATTACGGTTTGGAATATATTTTATAAATATTGTCAATATTCCCGTGTAACAGTTTCTACTGGCCCTACTCTAAAGGCAACTGTTGATACTGCATATATATATATATATATATATATATATATATATATATATATATATATATATATATCTGCCATATTCATACCTTCTCCATTACATTTATTTAGATTGTGTATATTGCTGTTCATTCAGTAGATTTTATTGCATAACGCCACATTTAAAAAGCTTTTTTACTCGATGAAGAACTGCATTTTTTTTTTTTGTCTCGGTACCTGGACAACACAAGAACACAAATCTAATCACACACTTTGTAATCTCATCTCAGACTAATTTGAGTTAATTAGTTATTTTAGTTAGATTCGGCAGGACCTACAGTGAGGTCTGCAAACAGTTAGGCTCCAAAAAAAATGCTTACTTCTCTTTTTAGGGGGATATTTGGACACATTCCAACCAAGGTTGGAAAAAAGAAGAAGGAATAAAGACAGAATGTTGTCATAATTTACAGGAACACAACACAATGAATTCATTACATATTACCTTCATAAAATATTTATAAAAAAACAAACACAAGTGCTATTTCCAAGTATGCTTTTTCATCTCAATCAAAATGAACGTGGTCCTTTACGAGTGATAAGGAACAGATCGGAGTGCACTGCAGCCTCCCGAGCCGACGTCCCGCTCAGAGGAGATTGGCTGCATCCGTCTGTCCGGCTCTAAATGCTTCTCCTCTCTCGAGCCGGTGGGCCGAAGGAGAGGAAACAATGAGAGAGGAGATAATGAGACGTGTGCCTTTATGAAGGTCATGACGTCAAACCGAAATGTTTGACATCTCCTTCAGGATTAAATAATAGCCACAGTGATTTCCCCCCCAGCCAATGCAGAGTCCAGTTCACTCTTTTCTTTAATGAGGGTGCTGTTTAGTTAGTTGTTTTTCATCTGCATTAATATTCAAACATCACAGGCCCTCTGTGTCCCACGCCGCATCCGAAAAGACACACGCACACACACACACACCCACACACACACTGGTTGCACTTATAAAACTGGTTTGATGTCCCCATTTCAAAGTAGTTTCCAGGATTGTATGAGTCTTCCTTTTAAATGGATTTATCCATAATGTTACTTTTACAAGGCTTGCACAAATATGAATATTGTCCCATGTTTCATTGAGTGTCTTGAGGAATGGTTTTATACATTGTATACAGTACACCTACTATTGATATATTAAATGTATGTCAGATACTGGAACTAATCAGCTTCCACAACTTGTCCACCGACGTGTTAAGCCTGACACTGGTGAAACACGTCTACCACCTTCAAGAGAAACAAAAAAAAGTGAAATGAGACAAAAATAAAACAGAGACAAAAATGATCCCCACACTGCGGCAGCAGCACAAAGGTGGGATGTAAAACCTATTGATCCAGTCACAATGGAAGGCTTTGGCTTTTCAGAGCATGCACTTTTCACGTGCTCGGCAATAAGCTGGAAGCCACAAGTGCCTTCTCTGTGTAATGGCAAGCCAGCTTTATTTCTTTATCTCTACCTTACAATTTTGCAAATCAAATAATGATGAGTGCAGTGGCGGGCACCCGGTGATAAGAGGGTTTAGTGGTTGTGGAGATTGAGTTATTAGGGTTCGTGTAAAAAAAAAAAAAAAAATGTTAAAAATAAAGGACACAGGTCTCTGGTGGGGCCTGAACACCGGCCAAGATACATATTCCTTGCACTGTGTATTTTTGGTCGCTTTAAAAGCCCTAAAAGTACAGGGGAAGGCTAATTTTCTGAGTAAACAGCTTGTTCGATTGCAGTGTGGTTTTGCGCTGAGCTCTCCGTTTATTGACTCAAGCCGAGCGGGGCTCTGGCTGCTCTGCCGACCACAGGGAGGAGAGAAGCCGGCCGACGCAGCCGGCAACAAATACACGCCGCTAACACTAGCTTACCTTTTGATGGCATACAACTGGTAAATCAAATGCCCAGAGTAATGTACAAAGCCTAATCCTCTTGACTATGTGGCAGGTTAAGGGAGGGAAAAAATGCTTTTAAAAGAACATCTGCTTCTTTTAGAAAGCTATTGGTCGTTTCCTATTTCCTGACAACGAACAATTTGTAGGGTGAATTTAAAAATTAAAAGATATTTACAAAATGCGTTGTTGGACTTTATGCGTCCAATGAAACGTATTAATTATGGTCAAACAGTGCTCTGAAAAAATATATATATATTTTTAATAGCAGTTTAGAAAAATGTGAAATATAACAAAAAAATTTCTTCACTATCTTTATTGTGTAAAGACAAATAAAAAGAGAGAAAATGGGCAAAAGACAAAGCTTCCAGCTAAAAGGCCTCTATCCACAGGAAAGTGTTCAGACTGCCTCTTTAAAAATCTCACTCCAAAGGAGGGCTGCAAGTTGTTTTAGCTGGAGGAAGTGACCATTTATTAAGAAAGCCAGAGAAATTACCCCACTCTTTCTCTGTTGTTAGATTCGTATCAGAGCAAAACCCTTGCAGCACAACTCAAGCTCTTCAAGGCCCTTCCTCTGGCTGCTCCGCTCCGCCCTCTCCAAACGCTGGGAATCCTGACCACACAGCGCCACACGGAGGACAGTGCTGGTACTGACACCGAGGATCCACGCACACTTCCATGGCTCTGGGTAATCAAAGTGAAATACTGACATATTGCTTACGAGTCATACACCCTTGATTAAAGATCCCCGCAGCAACGCTCTTTACTCTGCTCAACAACCTAAAACTGTAGGAGAATTAAGAGACACTTTACTTTATTTTAGCATATTCAAGTGACCAACTTATTAACAACTGATATTCCCAGACTTTCCCCAAGGTCATGGTTCCTCTGTATTTGTAGCTTCCCATGGAGACGCAGGAGCACAACACACATGCTCAGGGGTCAAAGAAGAGGAAGCGGTGCTGCTGTCACAATCAAAAGGAGAAGTTGTATACAGATGCATGTGAGATGTGGGAACGACTCTAAAGGGCCGTGTCCGCTCCGACCCGCTCCCTTTCTGCTGGACGAGACCGAGCCCCAAACAACACACCACGCTTTGCCTCGCCTGGGACAACCCGAGACGTCGCGTCAATGAGCAGATGTGGAATCTAAATGCTAATATATTTTATTCAAAGAGATCATTTATAGCTTCAGCACGACAACAATTGTTTATGTTTCCTTCTTTGTACAGATGCACAACAGATTGTACAGATGTTGATGAGAAGAAATTGTCACAAGATGAATTGAAACCTAAATATTTTAATTCTACAATAAATTTGGGATATTTCTATGCAATATGATGTATGTCGATGTTTTATTTGTAAAGCTATTTTTAATAGTAGTTATTTATTTTAATATAGCCGCTATGAACAATTAAAATGTTTATTTTTATATTGCATTTGTTTTGCTTGCGTGAGCACTTTTCACTACTGTATGTGAACATGTGTGGTTCCTCATGTTCTGTGTTCTACTTTAGAGAAATTGTAAACAGAAACGACAACAACACATCTGGTCCTTGTCGGCAACGTCACAAATCAATAAGAGGGAGCGCTTTAACGCGACACTGTGATTTTAAGTCATCTTTGCATCAGGGTAATGGGGTCGACTTTTTATTTGGATGACCCAGAAACAGGCGTTCACATTTTTTACCCATAAACCCTTTCTCCATTGTTGACAAAAACATTCTCACTCCATCGTCTAGTTCAGTAGCCGATGGTAGCTTTTCAGCTGCGTCACGCAATATTCCGAAATTTGATTGTTTGAGTCTTTCACCCACTCCAATTTGAGTCAGTTGCAGCCGTGCTCTGCTCTGAGCGTGTTGTGTCTGCGGAGGTGAGGCTGCAGAGTCGAGATGTCACAGCAGCGATGGCGGGGAGTAGAAGAGAGGAAGGGGTTGGAGCAAAGGAAAATTAAATGAAAAACCCTGATGAACATGTGGGCCTGATGTGGCTTCACAGATGCTGGTTAGCTCCGTCTGATGCTGGATCCAAGGCAGACAGCTCATCATGCTGCCTGAAATCTAGACAAGTCATCTCCCTCACTGTTTCACACTGTTTACACGCCGCTTTTTTAAACCAACATGCCAACTTGTTCAGTTAAATCCGTGCGAAGCAGAGATTTCGACATATCCGACTTCACTCTGTGACTGTTTAAACTTCCAGTACCTGCGCAGTCTAAAGCAAGGGGGTCACGGTGAGGTCGCGTACATACACGCATGTCACACACCAGCAGTTATGAGGTAATGTTTCCTTGGCATCGGCCTCAGCAGAGAGTTGGTGTTTTTCACCGCAGGACGATGACTGACGGAGGGGGA
Source organism: Clinocottus analis (assembly GCF_023055335.1). Taxonomy (NCBI): domain Eukaryota; kingdom Metazoa; phylum Chordata; class Actinopteri; order Perciformes; family Cottidae; genus Clinocottus; species Clinocottus analis. Next base: position 15,988,960 of record NW_027175931.1, on the reverse strand, counting down.
GCGCCGGCAGAGGAGTGGGCGAGATAAAACACAAGTCCAAACCCAAATAAGCAAGCCGTCAGCCTCTAATAGCAGAAAGGAAGTGTCCCTTTATCAACAAGTGAATTAACAGTTTCCCGTCACACCTTGTTTTTTGCCTCCCCCATCTCTCTCTCTGAACCAGCGCCAGGGCCCAGATGGCCCAGTGATCGGACCACCGGGGCTTCTGCTCAATGAGGAAACAAATCTGTTGCACTGACTAATAGCCTCATGTTGATGTTTTATGGTCGGGGAGTGTATGACCGAGGCTTTGTGTACACACAAAAGGCACCAGCACCCGTGAACAAAAAATAAGTGCACTGTCGTGAGAATGCAGCAGAAAAAAATGGAGACACTTTGAGGGCAGATTTAGAGGGCAAAGACCTTCACCAGGAAATATAAGCAGGCATCAAATGCAAAAAAATTTATTATGATGAAGATTGGACTGTACGCTGCTGTATTATACAGCCAGCTGTGGGTGGATGTGAAAAACATCTGAATAATAAAACCCTACGGCGGCTGCCATGAGCCTGGTATAGCCTCAATAACCTCTGCCCTGTGCACATAAACTGCACTCACTAATCAAGCCTTTCATGCACCGGGCCGCATGCGAACCGCACTTCACAGCGTGGGACGCTGCAGTATAGGTCATCACCTCAAATGACAACACACGCAACGCACAGGAAGGCTTCGGAGGTGGAGGGGGGGAGCGCACTGTACACGTGGGGGCGTACAGGGACCTAAATAGCCGTTCCAGATCTTAACAGTGACAAGACGGCGGCCAATTGCAGCCTCTATTTTTAGGCGTGCCGGCGGCCTGGGCTGGCAGCTTTGAGAAGGATGTGTACTTTTCTGCAGTTCCTTCCCAAAAATCAACGCTGTCCTCGCTGGCGACAATCACAGAGCAGCTGTTGTGGCTAGGTGGCTCGGCCCCGGCTTGCCTCACCCCGCTGCTTTCTGCCAGCGCAGGAAGAAAAGAAAGAAAACCACCACCTTCCCTACCCAAAATTCACACCCGGCTCGGCACAAAAAAACAGGCGGAAGGCAGACACAAAAGGAAATGTGACTCAATGTGTTTGCATCCGGAGAAAATTGCACAAATTATGGAGGTTTTTTCATCAACGCCGGTGGCAGCGGTAGTGGTGGAAGGGCCAGGCTTTCTAAATTTACATGTGGCAGGATGTCTTGGAGCCACTATCTTCAGAGTGACAGACACACAGAGACCTACATGACCTTGCCCCACTGGGATCTGAACTGATAATGACCCGTGATATGCTCTTTTCTGCCACTCTGTAAATATAGGCCTCGTCTGGAGGGTGAGGATCATCTTGTTTTGGGGCAGGAGCTCGTGTGACAAGTCTAGTTCATCTCTGGCTTCAGCGTCGGGGAAACACCCAAAAGTGCCCTGTACAGTAAATTAAATTGCAGAGCACTGCTGCATAATGACATAAAGAAAGACCGCGCTGCGAAAAGGGAAAGAAAAAAATGATCTTATTCCATTGCATTTAAAACACAATTGCCTGAGATCCTTTGGCATGATTTCATTTGACTTTTTTTTTTAGTAAGTAACTAAGGCACCGAATCTGCTTTTCTAATTAGTCTTTATGTTATATTTGCCAGTACATTGTTATATGATTTTTTAAGGTATCAGCCTCAAAATAATTGCAATGTTATATTGTATGATATGATATTCTGAATTTTGTTTGTAGCATTAAAAGGTGCAGGTGCTTTTAGAAAAACACGTGTGATGTCACAAAGCGCAGACGCACCTCACTTGACAAAACAGAGGAAGGTCAGAGCAACATTTTGAGCTGACAGAGTGTGGAACACTACTGTGTGAATGTGGTTGTAACCCTTTAAGTACACACAGGGACTGACTTGCAGCTCACACAGAGCGGGCCTTTGTGTTTTTTATCAGAGAGTGAGCTTGTGACCGTATGGTATGGATTAACACCTTGATAAAAGCAGTGTGATACCTGACTTCAATTTCCTGTGGATTATATTATACACTGTAAAATATTAGAGTTATGAAAACCTTCAATTTCCCTCTTAAGGGTCGAGCACGGTCAGTGCAACTCCATGGAAATATATGAGTCTGACATGCTTCTTTTTTTGCATTCGGAAAATAATGATTGGTTCTAACAGTCTATCTTCTTCAAAAGTACACACACACACACACACACACACCCAGACACCCCTCCCCATCCCCAAACACACACACACACACACACACACACACACACACACACAATAAGGTATCACTGTGAGGACTAATTGTTGACAGGTGGCCCTAATGCTCTCCTTTGAAACAAAAGTGTGATTTACGACCATGTTCCCAGAGACCCCGGCTTTCAGCGCTGCTGCTACTACAAACTTATCTTTCTCTCCCTCTGTCTGCCTGCCGCTCCTCCTTTAACCCCCGCTCTATCGCTCCTTCGTTTTCTCTCAATCGTACCTCATTACTTTGGTCACTCACTTTCACCTCTTCGTCCACTTTGATGTTTCTGTCCCTCTTTGTCTGTCATCGCAGCGGAGCAGTGACTCTCCAAAGTCAGACATCCTTTTAATGTTTGATGGCCTATTTTTCACAGTGTGGAGGAATGTGTGTGTGTGTGTGTGTGTGTGTGTGTGTGTGTGTGTGTGTGTGTGTGTGTGTGTGTGTGTGTGTGTGTTAGTGTCGGGGGTTACAGAGAGGTCTGGGTCTAGACAAGAGAGACAGGACGGAGAGAGGAAACAAGGGCGCCATCTTCCAAGCGTGTGTGTGTGTGTGTGTGTGTGTGTGTGTGTGTGTGTGTGTGTGTGTGTGTGTGTGTGTATGTGGCGGGGGGTGCAGTGAGAGTTCCTGGGTGGGGGCAGATAACAATATAACTTCACTCTGTCACCTATTCCCGGCCTATGGAGACTAAAGAAGCGACTGCACCAAAGCAGGAGGGTAGGGATGTGTTCCCTATGACGGTATGTCACGGCTTATTCACCACACAAGCGAACTTTATAGCTAAGAGTACTGTCAATAATACATTTTTGTGCAACAGTTTAATACAACCATTTTAAAAAGGCTGAGATGAACTCAGAAGGGCAGCAAAACTCAAAAATGAGAATAGCTGATCATCTTAAAAAGGTACTAACCCCTTCACCGTTCATTAGCAGGTGGCCAGCAAGGCGCTGTTGCCGGGAAAAGCCTGCCCACAGAAAAAGAGACACCAGCACAGACATCTGGCAACGTACCCAGGCCTTCCTCTGTGGTCATCTCATCGTGGTGACACACACACAGACTCTCCAGGTGAAAACAACTTTTTTTTACCAGCGGTCGCGGAAGCTAAACACAGACCCACCACTGGCAGCAGCACAACGTGCTATTGAATAAACAAATCATTGTCATCAGAGTGAGGAACTATGAATAACATTCGTCCTACACTCCTCAGGCGACACTCTCCTGTGAAGAAACTACTTCCCCCAAATGATATCAGCAGAGCACAGCTTAGAATGTTTCTACCCTAAAAAAGGTTGGCCCATTTTCTCTCTAGAAGGAGTAATGAACAGAATAATTATCTCTCAGAAAAGTAGTCAACAGGCTGCTGCTGTAGATTTGGATTGGATCGCCCACTAGTGGGTGTGAGGAAGCGCTTGATTTGATAAGCTGCTGACTTTTTGAATAAGCGGGGCAGGCATTTTTAAAACTTAAATATCACCCGTTATGTTCATTCAATCGCAGGAAGCCGAAATCGCGATTAATATGAGATTAATTGTGCGACCCTCTGCTCAAGGCACCCGTCCTCTCCTCGCCCAGGCTGCTGGACACCTATCAAAGCTCAGGGCTATTCCTAGAAATCCATGCCGAATGACAACTGTGATATTTTACACTGGGAAAACACCTCTGGGGTCAAGTAGTGCAGTTGACACAAAGTTTTATCAGTTTGTATCTATGTCAACTCAGGACACAGGCAGTGTGAGCAGCCTGCGTTGCTGTTTGACAAACAAGGTGGACAAGGTTGTGGCAGACTGATCACAGTCCCTGGAAAAGAGCTACTGAGATGACCAGTCACTGGAAACGCACAGAGATACACCGAAACACAATCACTGAACTCAACTCAACTCGAGCAACATCTCGCCTGAAGCACCATCCAATACAAAATTAAATCAAAATGACTTCCACAGAGCTTCTCAGTCACTTGCAGCTCATTGTCATCTCCGCCAGGAAATTATGCATTCCGACCTGTGAGCGTGTGCGTGGTCGTTGCAGACGCACCCGGTGGAGATCTACATTCTCCGGAGCGCCGTTTTCTGGTATAGCTTGTTGTTTTGGTTGTTGGTATGGTTCATCTCTCATCAGCCTTAGCAGACAGCTAGAGTACAATCAGGCTGCTCCAAATTACTGCTGATACTCTGTGTGGGCTGCTTGTGTCAGGAGTCACAAAGTCGCTGAGGCTCTGTAAAGCTTGGTTGGATTTTTGTTCTTCGCGCAGTGGTCAAAGTCCCCTGATTATTAAATTAAAAACATCACTTTTCTTTTTCGAGTCGGAGGCTCAGTGCTGAACGGATTAGTCAATTGACAGGTTTAGGCAAATTATTCGACGACAATTTTGATGAAATCTACTTAATTATCAAGTAAAAACACCAATCATTCACTGGAAAGAGCTTCTCAAATAGGAGTGGAAGTTTGCTCCGTATCAGGATGATTGATCACACTTATTGATCCATCGTATTTGGATTCAAAGCTCAACTTGTAGCCAAAAATGTGAATGTATTTTCTCATTTTTCTACCACCGTCATCATAACGTGACCGTGTAAAGTCAACATCACCTCCCGCATGCTGCTCTGCACCAAATGCTCCCTAAAATACCACCCTGAACACGGAAACAGACAAGGACATCAGCAAGCCCCTCCCTCCTCCTCACCGTGCAGTGGAGACCCCGACGGGCTGCTGGACAGGCCTGGTATGGGGCTACAACGACCCCCGATGCCTCCTCCTCCACCCAGGATGCATCCACCTCCTCCCATGCCTCCTCCTCCTCCCGCTCCTCCTCCCAACGCAGCCACTCGGTTCAGCTCCTGCTCGATCTCCTCCAGGCCAGCACTCTTCTGGAAGCGGGACATCCGGTTGACCACGCGCGGGGACATGTGCGTGCGGGCACAGGGCGCGCCGCCATAGGGGTTAACGGGAAACACGTGAGTGGTGCCACGCAGGGTGCTGACGGCTACCCAGCGACTGTCCTGGCTGAAACACATGTCCTGGACCTGGACAGGTACGGGACAAGCATAGAAAGAGGACACAGGTCAGGGGTCAGTGGGAGGATGAGGATCACTTACTACTCTCATGCCAGCAAAAGGCTGCTCGATGATGCAAAATGATGCATTTCACGCCATCTGACAGACACTCGCCACCGAATGAGCTTTGTAACACCCATAATGCAAAGCAAGTTGAAAACTGGCAAAAAATGTCCTTTTATGTACAGTATATTGACATTTTACATGGGTACAGACCCAACCGTTAATGAGTATGTCACATGAATAGTGATTATTATTTATTATTATTATAGTTATACGAGTAACTATAACGGGGGCCACGAAAAAGATCATGACCCCCGTTTACCTTCAGCATATCAGGGCTCAGATGGTGAAGTCCATCTTAAAAACTGTGTCAAACTAAAGAGGTGTTTCAGAGCAGTGTAACTGAAGACCCTTTCAGACACAATGCCATTTACCATTTAATGTAAAATGTTTATATTAGAAGTTTTGAACTGCAGAAATGTAAGAGCGTTTGTGGAAATAGCACCCTGTTCTGAGCTTCAGTGGAGTAGACAGCCTTCTAGAGGCTAGAAATTGACTTTTAATAGTCAGTATAAAACAAGTACTGGTGTTTCTTGATCCAATAATAATAACAACAATAATAATAATAATAATGTGCTAGTTAAGTTGAAAGGTATTAACTTCAATATATATATTACGACTGTTTCTCCTGGCAGTGCACTTGTTACCAATATACCTGAAACCATCCTTGGACCAGCCCACATACATCACTGATCACAGGTACTTGCTCTAGGTTGGGTTTCAGCAGCTACAGGCAGTTGTCTACACCACCATTAGTTTGAAAGTAGGCTTACTTTGTTTTGCATTGTTTTCCTCACTACTTCCTCAACACATAGAGAGAAATGCATAACTCCAGTCTGCCATCACGCTGCCACACAGATTACCAAACCTGCATGTCTGAGGTGATAAAAGTCAACTAGGGTCACAGGATTAGAAAACAACTTTCGTCAAAGGTGACAATGCGATATGAGCTTGGTTGCTGGTGAAGTCCTTTGTTGGCCCTCGTCCTCAAACAGTGACTAAGTCTCAGAGAGCAGCCACTTGAGAAGATAGCATCTATCTGAGCATGTCAGACATGCAGGAAACCAGACAGATAGGCTGCAGGAGACAATACAAGCAAAGGCGTGTGGGAGAGAGAAAATAACACAAACACACAAAGAAGCGATGAGGTGACAGAGTGCTGGAACAGCATCCATCATTCAACATCCAGGAATAAAACAGAGGCTGTAGAAAGTGGAGGGGAATGGAGGGGAGGGGGGGTGGAATGAAAGGAAAAGGTCCAGGAGAAAGTTACCACGAGGAATGTCTTACTCCTTCGCCAGGAAGCCAGACAGCCAATCAGGGAGACATCTCTGTACCTGCAGGCCTCTCTAATCTTTTGCCAGGTCAGACCAGGTAATTGTAACCAGCAATGACAGTTAATGGGGCATCTTCTGCATACCAGACAGTCACTTTACTTCACAGAGATGAGTGAAAGAGGAGGCCTGACCTCTGCTCCATGAGAAAGGGCTACTTTGTGTGTCCCGTAATTGGTCATAATAGACCTGTCAAGCCTCCAACTGTAAATGGGTGCCTGGACTTGACTGTCAAATCCATTTTTATCAGGCAGGGAGGGGGGATTACCTGAAGGGTGGCTGCGATTGTGCGGTTAAAGTGTGACAACCCCTGCAGATACCAAACAAAAGCTATCTATAAAAAAGAAAGAAAGTGGAATGCGACCGTGTGCAGTATTGTGCGTGTGCTGGTGTGACGGTTGCTCATTCCAGAGAGGCTGTCCCCGCTCACAAAGTATTTGGCATGTTCATTATTATTTTTATTTTTCTAAATCTGTGACACAGATTAGGCAGCTCTGATCGCCTGAGAGACACTCTGGAGGAATGGCAAGCATGTGACAGAGATGGGCGGGGAGATAAGATTGGAGAGAGGACAGGCGTCCACATGAAGAGAACACAAGTGTCTCTACATTAGATAGAGAATATAAAAACGAGAAAGAAGAGTGTTGTTAACAGTAAGTTGAACACTTTGCTCCATGTTGTTCGTTTACTGGATTGACAAAAAGAAAGAAGACAGTAGCCTGTAAAATAATGGATGGTACTATTTTTTACTGACACATTCATCAGGGATCTCCAACCTTTTTTGCGCTTTGACAGCTAATTTGTCAGCTAAACCGAGATTTGAAAGCGGCCCCGAGCTACTCACCACCACCGCCAGTAGCAGACCGCTCTTACTTTCACGGTCGCTTATTAACTGCTCCTTCATTTTCTCTGTTTGTCGACCTGCTGCCAACCGGAAAGTCTCATAAAAAGTTGCTGTGGCGTTTTGGTGTGCTGATGTCACTTTCATGTAATTTTTGTGCATTAATATGGGGTCTATCAGGATCAGTGATAATACTGACCTCATTTGGCGCTTTGAACTTATCTTGTCTCTTTTGTGTTTATATTCAGTGTTACTGACCAAAATGCAGCATAATGAAGCGTGCATTGTTTAAATCCATATTTAGTAGCTCGTTGTCTCATTCCTCAATGCCTTGGTTTGTACAGTGTTTGATATCTTTTTATACAACCACCAATATTACCAGTGAAAGAACCGGAAACTATTGAGTCTCCATCCAGTACCGATGTTTCTGCTATCTGTTATGTTCAGATTAAAATCTGAACATAACAGATTAAAATCTGAACATAACAGCCCTCATGGTACCATAATTTAAAATGTGTTTCCACGAAGTTAGCTGGTTACTGTAAAACCTCACTATACGTGTCGCAGGTTCATAATTAGATGTCTAACTACCCGTAACCCCTAAACTTTGGAACCACAGCTTACTTATTTGAACTTTATTAGCGATGCTGCTTCCGGAATTTGGAAAGTTCATGTGTGAAAACCAACCAAGTGATTAGCGTCCTCTGTATTCCCATACCCGCATTACAATTTATAATTTGCATGAAGTTAAAGAAATCCGGTTCTGCAGAGAACCAGCAGCAGCCCGGTTACTTAAGAGCAGGGCAACACACTGACTGATTCGGCCTTCAGAAGCAGTATCGCCACAATCACAGCTAATGGTGCAGGGCTGCAAAGTTCAGCAGTAATGGAGTGCCACCCCTGTAACCTCAGTGACTCGCTCTCTCCAGTTTGCCCCGTGGCTCCGCTCTCATCTACATTTGGGCCCTCCTTCAGTCCCTTACATCTGTTATCAGCTGCAGGTCTGTTTACCTGGCCTCGGGTCACTGACAGCCAGCCGCATGTTTGGCCGCTGGAGACAGATAAGGCGTCTCTCCACCCACCTAACGGAAGACTTTATCACTCCTCACTGTGTGGGTGTGTGGTGATAACCCCTGGCCCAAGCACTAGGCTAAGGCCGGCTCTCAGTGTTTACAACGGGTCTGATCAAAGCAGGCTCAGTGTGCAGCCGGTCAGCGGACCTGCCGTTTGGTCATACATTAACGATAGGCGGGCTGTGAGAATGTGTGTGTTTTCCCAGTCAATAAACCTAAACCGAACAAGGCCTGAAGTAGGTTTGTCGAGTATGCACTTTCAACTTGCACTGCAAAGTCTCTGCGTGTCACAGCTTAGGACTTAACTCAAAACATCTTAACTTGGCAGGTGATGACTGCATTGCTCCTCGAATGCGACAATTCAGAAGTGGCATGCAAAAAAGAAAAGAAAAGATAAGCTCTCCTTTTATCAGATTTTAAAAACAAAAGATAGAGGGGAAACGACTGGAATATTTGCTCTGATACTTTTGGAGACAGGTGGTTGAATGTTTTTGTTAACCCGTCATGGCTGATTTCTCCCATGAAAAGTGTGTCTGCGTTGGTGACGGAATGGTTTGGAAGGAAATGAATTGTAGAAAAACGCTGCAACAATACTTTTAAGAGAAATAGCTTTTGTTCTTCTACTAGTGACAGGAAATAAGGCACCCTTTGGAGATGAATCCCTCCTGAGAAAAACACACTTGCTCTATGTCGACTTCCACACAACTAATTCAATTAGCTGTCTGGAACAAAACGTCCAGCAGCATGTGGGTTTGCTGTGTTGAGGAGGAAGAGGAAGCTGTTTGCCTAACCAGACCAGAGAGGCTTTGGTCGTGCTAAAATAAAAGCCATTTGGCTACTGGTCCTTTACTCAGTGACGGTGTTCAAATAGCAGCACATGGTGGATTAAAGTCTTATTGTAAACTTAAGTGCCAGCTAATAATCAGAGTGCTACGTGTTGACCTTCATTCAAAAACACTCCAAGAATTGGAGAGTATTTCTGGGTATTTGCTCTGTAAACCCATCACCACTGTATTCAGCTCGTTCTACCGTATTTCCTTCGTATCCTAATTGAATCTCCATCTAAGTTCCGCCCCTTGAACGCACATTGGCCAATCATAGATAAGCATCTGCGCTCCGACCGGGGTCAGACAACTGTCCATGTCAGCTCCACAGAGGCTCACATGTTCTTCCTGTTCAGGCTGGTTTAGTAAAGGGGGCTGGTCGTGTTTGAACGTTGTGCAGCAGTGAGTCGTTAGCCGGAGAGGTTAGAAGCAGATATACATTTCTGAAAGGTTACATTTCTACTAGGGCTGGGCAAATTAACGCGTTAACGCATTGTTAACACGGCAATCCTTTAACAGCGTTAATTATTTGATCATGCGTTAACTGCAATTTTTTTTTGCATTATCACTGCCGCACACAGGTGCTGCTCTTTAAATCTCTCCCAGACGGCGTAGTTCAGACCTGGGCGTCTTACGGCTCTCCCAGTCTGGGCAGCATGAGGTCAATCAAAAACCAAAAATAAATAAAGAAGATGCAAGTCATGAATGCAAATAAATGCTTTTGTTTTTTGATAATTGTCACAGTAAATAAAGGTCTACCCGGCTTTGCAGGAACAAAATTGTTCCTTAATGTCATTGTCTTCTTTCTTTATCTCCCAGTGTGGTGGTTCCCTTTTACATTGTGATCTGTAGACTATGGCTGCTATCATTGTTGTTGTTTTTTACATCTGAATCGGTTTGACATTACAACACCTTTCTGTCTTCTTCTCTTTGAAAGCTATTTTTTCTTTTTTACTAAAATGTAGCCGGGAGCGCAATTCATGACAGTGTGGGCTCCATGGGATCACTGACAGTTTAGTAGCAGAGGAGCGTTTTGTCTTATGTGAAAGGACCAACATTGGAAATGGGTTGTACTGTATGTTTAATTAAACATACTTAAATGCCAATATTTTGTTTTTACAACCTGGATGTTGTTTAAATTTTTTCTGTTTTATATGATCCCATTTGAATACCCAAGTACTTCAACTCGATGTCATATTCGTGTGTGTGTGTGTGTGTGTGTGTGTGTGTGTGTGTGTGTGTGTGTGTGGGCTTCAGACCTTGGCCTCAGTTTCCCCACGATGCAGGGTGTAGAGATGGTGGACGGCGCTCTGTGAGGACTCCCATGGGTGGGTGAGAATCTGGAAAACGTGAAAATCGTGGCCCAGAGTGTCGGCAGTCACCAGCAGCATTCCTACAATAAACAAACCGTTATCAACATTAGGGTCATCAAAATGTACTTGTTATCATCATCATCATCATCATCATCATCATCATCATCCCAACTGTTACTGTGCATGTTGTCTAATATAATTTATTGTGCTTTGAATTTAGAGTTTTGTGTGTGTAGTGTTTCACATGAATGTGTTGTTTGCTTTATTTATTACATGCTTCTCTACATGTTTCATTGAGTAATTGTTAGTGGTCTATAACTAAAACATGTGTAATATATTTACTGTACCCAATTCCAATTATACTTGTAAATTAATGTTTTTGTTTTGATGGCACTCAAACACAGCATAGTGTGGCATGGAAACAAGCAAACCAACTGGATCAACGGAGACAACGTTGGATTCTACCCAAGAGAAGAGACATGATGAAGCACAGCTCAATGATGGAGATGCGTTTGAAAGAAGGAGACAGCTTACAGCCCAGTCGGATTTTAAGACCGATATGGAATTGACTAGTAACAGGTAACAGGTAAGCACTCAGCTTCAGCTCAGGTTAACCAACTGTGACTAATGATCATGGCTTATCGCAGAGATGTGTATCTGAAGTAATTTCAACATTTGAGTACTCACGTTAAATTATTATAGAGCCTGTGAAGTGATCCAAGCCGTGCCGGCTAACGTCATGCTAACGAGAGGGCTGTAACCATTGACACCACTGTCGATCCCTGATCCATACTGATCTACCCCGCAGGGTTTAATTACACTTTTTAACATTAACCAGCACAATTTTAAAATAAAGTTTACCTAAAAATACACATTTAAATATGTGATTAGAACATCAGCATTCATGCTATCTGTTTGCCGATCTGTGATATTCTTACATGTAAACAATCAGCCTGTGTTTAAACTGAGAGCAGCACCGCTAACGGACAGAGGATCCAGTCAGTTCCATTGGGTTTAGGCTGTTCAGTGGAAATGAGTAAGGAAGGTAAAGTAGAACTAAGAAAAAAGAGTTTTTAGGCTGATAGATTTTGGTAGTCCAGCTGCTGTAACTAGACAACAAAGGATCTGTTTCTGTTAATATATATAATATTAATGATCTGTAATTAGTATCGGCTGCACAAAAAAACACGATCATGGATCTATATATTATATTTTGCTCTTTTTTTTGTTGTGCTGATCCGAACCGTGTTTTATAATCCTTTGTACCACTAATGCTAACAAAAGCTACCTGCTAACAATTACAGTGTAGTTGCAGACGAGAGCTGTCACGAGAGCCACGGCAACAACCTAAATTGACGAAAATGTATGAATGAATCTATTCTTTTTTGCTGAATAAATATGGATGTCCACGTCTTTACAAAGAAAATTGGTCAGGAGAACATCGGGGTGATTGAAAAAAACATTGTCCAGTTGCTTTGTAAAAATAAAATCACTCAACATATTTTTGCTTAAGTAATAATTTAATATGTTTTTCAGAATTTATAAGCTCATCACATTATGCACAAGACTGATATTACATTAAGGGGTCATCTTTGTTATAATTTAAACAAATATTAGTACTAATAGGTTCTACAATTACCACAGTCAGACTGAAAATGTGTTCCCATTCCACAATAAAGACTGAATGTTGTATTTTGTCAAGATGACCATTGTTGACATCAACAGGTCATCTTCATTTTGGACTACGAATTCATAACAGAAAGCTTGTGTCACAAACTGGGTCAGTAGAGTTTGAAAGATGTGGCCATTTATCAGGCAGGGAGGTTGTAATGAAAGATGCTCCTGAGTAGTATTGTGGGAAATGTAGGACCAATCAATTGTAGAACTCCACCAGATTAGAGAACAAAACATAAAGAAGACTTGGCCTTTCTTAATCATGTAAATATTGTGCTCGAGGACCCAAATCACAATGATTGAAGACAGTTTCAGATTGCATGACATTTTCTAAAAATTGTGAGGAAATATAAAGGGTGTTCTCCATACTGTCTTCAAATGGCAGTTTCCAATCATTTGAGAGGTGAATCCTCAAATGGTCTCTTATAAATGAGTTTGCTGCTCCAGATTTTTCAGTAGAACTCTTTTGATACATTTTATACTGCAGAGCTCAGAGAAAACAATTGTGTTTAGAAGTCGCCTCTGGTTTACTGGTAAACTGATACAAAGTCAAGCCAACCAAAATACCTTGACCGTATTTCCCTCTGATGGCTCACACACAAAGGGAGCCAACACTACCAACTGTGCTGGATACATGCTAGACAGCATGACAGGATTACACTGCATTTAAAGCAAACAAAACCAGCCCATTAAACCCAACCAGCTATCGTTTGTCCATGTCGTAAAATGCAGCCTTTCCTAGCATGATAGCTCGGTCTGGTTAAAAGCATGGAGCGAGTCGCGTGCTTCCTCAAGGACAGACAAGATGATGAGTGTCTGTAGAAGAGAAAATGTATGTATTCATACATTCATGTATGGTCATGGATGTGTGTGTTTGTCTGTGCACACTGAGATTCACCCCCAAAGTGTGTAACCCCCACTGACATGCCCATTCATTTGGTCCCGTTTTATTTGAAGCTCATCAAACTCCAGAAATTATAGGCCCTCACCATAAACAACATGCTCAACAAACCACACCAGAACAAACCCAGATCTAAACTGGTTCGGTTTGGAAAAACGCAGCACTGCTCTTCAAGCGCAACCCAAAACCCATCCCAGAAGCCCTTTGAGATGTTACAAACAAACCCGTAGAATGGGCAGCAACTAAAAATGTTGGAAAGCCATCAGTGATACAGAGTGTAAGGTTTGAAAAAAAAGTCCAAACCTCTGTCTTTTTGACGAGCTCCAGACATTCATGATATTAAAGAAATTAGTCATTTTTATGCCAAGTTTTTCCCTGCGGAATCTTTAAAGTGAAGGCTGCAGTGGGTTTTAATTAGTGGCCGGGCTTTATTGGGTGGCATGTCAAATGTGAAAAGAGGAGGCTGGAATGGCATGAGATTAAAAGGGTTCAGCAACACGTGCGAGGAAGATGGAAAACACTCCCTCTGTGGAAAGAAAAGAAGCCAAGTGTGAGACAAAATGTTGCACATTCATTCAGAGTTGAAAGGTTTTTTTTTTTCTTCAAGACTAGTGTTTGACTAAAGAACAGTTATAGATTTAAAGATGATGGAGTGGAATGCGGGAGGTAGTGAGCGGTGGGGTCATGCAGATCATTGTAGGTGGAGGAAGGAGAGCTGAAGAGAGGCCAAGTAAAGTGTGCATTAAGACAGTGGTTAGCTATTCATGCCGTATCAGAGCGCCCAGAAAGCCAGAGAGCTAAGGCCCAGGGCCTGTAAACTCTTGAAAACCCACGCCCAAACGAGGTGCCAAGCCACAAGAAGCATTTGCGTCAACTGGGAATACAGAGAAAAAAGGGACGGGGCCCTTCTAATTATAGAGTCTGGAAACGGAAGCGCAGGGTGATTAGGAGTTGAGGCGCTGCGGTCTGTTTATCTGGGAGCTTCCTCTCGCTCTTGAACCCTCTCTCCCCCACACTCCACTTTCTTTCTTTCTTTCTTTCCTCCTTTCCTCTCTCTGTTTTGGTCGGGCCCCGCCCACCCGGTGGCTGGAGTCTGGCCCCTGGGTTTTCTGACAGATGAGACTTGGCCGCTGTGTTCTGGCAGCGGCCGGTGCGTCTCTTCTGCTGATGGTTGAGTCTGGGCTCCAAAAAAGCAACAGCTCAGAAAATCTGGAGAGCTTCGTGAGCACGAGTGCCCGAGGACTGGGGCTTTTGTGGCCTTGTTGAAATACAGAGGCCCTCGCCGAGAGGCGTCAGTCGGTTAGCCCGCAGGATGGCCAAATTAAAAAGGAGCTGAGCTGCTCGGCGGGTGAAAAGAGAGGGTTTCAGGGAAACCAGAGGCTGGCCCGAGCAGGGTTTGACACGTCCTATTTATAACACCTCGTCCCAAGGGTTACAGCGTTATTTACGATGTTTTAGTACCAAAATCGCTGGCACACACACTTAGACATGCGCTACACTGGAAGGGATGACCTCTAATTTGCCATGTGTGCGAGACATGCGTCCGTATGGGACATGAGGGAAGTGATATAATCATTTCCATAAATATCTGCTTTTGCGTTCTTTTTTCTTCCAACCCCCCTTCTCCAAAAAAAAAATGTTTTGTTTTGCTGCAGGCTTTACTGTCCCATCTCTGACCAGCCAAACAGAAAACATCTGCTCAATCCCATTAATAGTGGGAGGATGTTTCATTTACAAAGTGGTCGGGGTAGCTTTATTCTTGACAAAGGCAGATGGGACGAGAAAGAGAGAGAGAGAGCGAGAGAGAGAGAGAGAGAGAGAGAGAGAGAGAGAGAGAGAGAGAGAGAGAGAGAGAGAGAGAGCGAGAGAGAGAGAGGGAGAGAGAGAGAGAGAGAGAGAGAGAGCAACAAAGAGGGCGGTGATTTCCCTACTTGGCAACACAAAAGGCCACAACAAAACTAGTCCACTTTTTAATTAACAACACTAGGCTAAAAAAAAGCTTTGAAAATCAGGAAAATCTTAAATTATAACCATGTGGAGGGCATAAAGCTTACAAGATGGAGTTCTTAGGGGACTTACTGTTACCAAGACGCATAAACTTCAGAGCAAATGAGCCCAACGCACAAATGAAAGAGTACCCATCGTAAGATGAAGCTTTGTCTTCAGAGCTGCCAATTTAGTGTGTGTGTGTGTGTGTGTGTGTGGTGGTGAGAGGAGGGGGGGGGGGGTGACCTGAGTGTGTGTGTGTACATTTACACATATGCCGGACATATACATTACAGATTCACTCTGCATTCTATATACACAACTAAACTGTGCACTGAACCAAAATGTTTAGAGTTGCCATGGGAACTATGACCACCTAAGAATCACTTTACCCACATTCCTCCCACCGCCCAACCGGCTGACACCGACCCTCCACCACCCTCCGATCCATCTGAGTCTATTGATGAAAACTGTATTCCACCATTATTTTTAATAAACAGGTTAAAAGCGGTCGTGGGACCTCGAGGGACCTTTGCTCAGCGGAGAGCCGGGAGCCGGGCCTAAAAGCTGGACAATAATCAGATGGTTACATAAGTTCAGTCAATGATTCATGGGCATGTGTTCTGGTTCTTAACCAGTGCTAAAGTGACTACCGGCTACAGTGCTAATTGAAGGAGCCGAGCGCACTGCTCATCCTCTCACCGCCGCAGCACCACACTAATATAGACCAGCACTTTTATTTCCACTGGGCAGCAGGGCGGGCATCAGTCCGATGCCAACACGCCGAAGACAACCACTTCTAATGGCAGAGAGCGGCTGCAGTCAGACTAATTACACATCCCTCCAAGGAATTATCAGCACAAACTGGTTTTACTCTTCGTTCTACTCAAGTTTGCACGTGTTATTATCTTTATGTCTATATTTGTCGTGTCTGAGACTTTCTGGGCGAGAAAGTGCCTGATAGACTGATTCCACCGTCAGAGAAGCTGGTCAATTGCAATGAGATTATGGGATTATTATCCGCTTCATCACTAACTTTTGTTTCTGCCAGACACATCTCAAAACGGGCGAAAGCACAAGAGCAGCCCACTCATCAAATTCATGAGTTTACACACAAACACATAAAACGTACAGACTTCTAGAACAACACTTGAGAAACCAATCAATACATTTAAAACATTCGAGTTTTGGCGATGCATGCTGGGTAATGTTCCAAAGCTGCTCACTGTCAAACTGGAAAAGTTGAAAGTTGTCTGTACAATCGAGGAGCAAGCTACGTCAGCTCAAACCACAAATATTCCAGCAGCCCAAAGATAAAATGTTTCATTATTCTGTTTTATCAAAATTCAAGTCTGTCTGACTGATCTGCACAGCGAGCGCGGCCTTGCCAGAGAAGCGGTGCACGGAAGCCGACCGACACCGTGGCTTCCTTTAGGGACGTATAATTACCCCAGAATACTGTCGCACAGTGAGGCTGAGGCGTGGCAGAGGACCCCCCAATGATGATGAGGCACGGTACAAGACTTTCAGCCAGAGAGAGCAGCAACTCACGGCTTTCAGCCTGCTCGCTACATTTGTTTAAGGTATGAAAATGGTCAAAAGTAACTTAAATACTGGCACAGTCCCTCACAGAAGAAGGAAGGTGTTTTAAAACTCATCCAGTCTTCCTTCAATAGAGGAAGAAAAGGAGTAAAGAAGGCCAGAGAGGAGGGGGAGTAAGGCAGCAAAGGAAAACAGAAAACAACAGAGGAGAAGAGGGGGAAAGGTGCTTACGGTTCATTTGATGTACAGCGGGCTGAAACCGAGGGTTGTGTTTTTCTACACGCTTCACAGGCAGACCACCTGTAAGCACTTAGATATTAAAAGATATGAAAAAAGGTGTGTGTGTGTATGTGTGTGTGTGGCCAACCTAGCTGGGAAGCTGCCGCTAGTTTGGTATTACTTTGCTGCAACGCCGGCTCTTTTAAAGCAGGCAAAACCCGGCCGACTTTTAAGTTTCGCCGACACACAAGAGTCTGGCACCGTAGCGGTCAAGCTCACAAAGCGTGACTGTTCTGAAGGCAGAGCTCCAGGCCTGTTCTTTCATCACCTTAAGTGGAAAACACACAACTTAAGTCTGTTTTATGGTGCATTTACATATTTGCACACTTCCTGCTGGATCCGTTTTAAAGAGACAGATTTTCATTCAGCTATACGCCTGGAGGCCGTCCAATAGAACTCAGGAGGAACGGGCTGCACAACTAAAGGAAACCTCTGTTCCAACTTCACCTGCAAGACTTCATCCAACAGAGCCCACAAGCCCAATTTACTGCTACTAATCCAAATTCCCAGTGCATCCTAATACGTTTGCTTTGTTTTTCTTTCCGTGGCTCCCCAACATGGGACGAGCATGTTCTCACAGCAGCTTAGGGAGAACTTTAACACCAGGCCTCTTTTGAGGCCATGTTTAAAAAGCCCCAAAACAAATTGCTCCCGTGCACAATCTCCTGATGAAGAATGTGGGACTGTGATCAGGATCTAATCCCCTTTCTGAGCAAACGGGCAGACATTGAGGCTGGAGACGTAAGCCCCTTGCATTTACATGGTCTCTTAAACTTTTCAGAGTTGTGTTCCGTTCTGTTAACGAATGAAATCCCTTTAAACATTCACAGCCACCGGTCGGAGAGAAGATTTCACACTGCTTTGATTGTCCATTGATCAAAAAGGAAAGAAACAGTGTGTGTGTGTGTGTGTGTGTGTGTGTGTGTGTGTGTGTGTGTGTGTGTGTGTGTGTGTGTGTGTGTGTGTGTGTGTGAGAGACAATAAGACACCATCCATGTGTCTTGCTGTAATTTAGGGTAGTGCACAACCGCCTCGTGGAAAAGCATTGGGGCTTTAACGAGCAGGCAGTTGATTGCTTCTACTTCCTCCATGTTTGGATAGCGTAACTGCAAACGCGTTAGATTGTGTCTGCAACACATTAGAAAGGTTAATTTGATTGAATATAAGCAGTTTTTGTTATTTTATATTTTTTGGAGAATTGTTCAATACTTCAGTCTTGGTTTATTGTTTTAGATCAGTTTGTGTTCTCATCAGCATGCAATAGTGTTTACTGAGGCAGAGATATGGATATGTGTGCCTGCAAGGACATATTACATAGTACTAGAGAGTATCGTGGTAGTAGTAGTAGCATAGTACAGAGTTTTGTGATTAGAAACGCTGGCCTCTCTAATATTAGCCTGCTTCAAATAAAAGTTTGGTCCCCTGTGCTGGAGGGGGCCATAAAGGCCCCAAACACTATTGGTTAATGTACTGTAACATTTATTCTACTGTACTGTACTCTGTTTCAGTGAACAGTTTGTTCAATAAGACCAAAAGAAATCCAGCTTCAGGTCTTTTTTTTTTGTTGCTAGATCTGTCCAGTCTGAAAAAGGAATGTTTGATGAGGACAGAATAGTAAACAATAAAGTTATGGGTCTGAGAGGCTTTTTTTGCAGAGCAAGTGGGCTGGGCATGTGAGATTTTTTCAAGTCAATCAGACAATCTGGGCGAGGGGCGTTGCCGGTCCAGCTTCTACGGGGCGCTAGAGAGACATTTTTTTTTACACAAATTTGACGCCCATTTCATACTCTATTTTCACCGGGCCTGACAAGCGTGCAAAATTTGGTGACTTTTGGAATATGACAAGTCCCCCAAAAAGCAGTCCAATGTTCGAAAATAAAAACTAGAGGAATAATACCCCTAACAGATTTAATTATGTCCCTGGTCTATTTATTCCCTGTCCAATTATACCCCACACCTTCTACAAAGTGTCCAAGCGCCATGTCCTCTCTACAAGAGATGCAACGGCAGGAGGAGAAAGGAACAGAAATCAGGAGCATTAAGATCTTGCTGCTCGAGTTCCAGTGCGAAACTGGACCATCTCTCCACATGTCGCTTGCAATATTTGAAAATTTAGATTCTGGTTTACTTTTGGAGTATTGTTTTTTGTGGCAGAGCTACAGATATGTCTGCTTGTCCAGAAATATTCTCTTTATAATATTCTATTCATTTTAAAAATAGTAAAGTTAAAATCTACCACCGCCGCTCCAGACAGTTTGGGGATGAACTCTTGATTCTATTGGCTACTAGTCTTTCTTCTCCTACTCACTGTTTATGTTGTCAGCTAGTAATGTGTTCTATGCAACACCTTTTTTATTTTGGGGTGTAATAAACATCACAAGGCTTGTGGTCTGCTGGAAGCTTTTCCACTTTGAGTCTAACTTTGGTACATCAAATGCTATTGCTGTCCATTTGTCTACAGACAAAAAAGAGAAATTGTGATAGCAAAGTGAGTCCAGCTCTCTGTTACTGCTTTGCCGCTGCAGCCAGGGCGAAGTTGCAACTCAGCTCAGCCCGACAGAGCCGCCCACCTACACACACATACGGTAAAAAAGTTCTGAATGAGTTGCGTGTTCCCGCTGTGTGGGCTGAATGACTGCACACGGCCGGGGTGTCGGATGTGTTGGTGAGTGTCGGGCAAAGGGGGAGAGAGGGTGAGTCTTTCTCGGCCAAGCTTTCCACCCTGAGTCACAGTCACTGGCCAGCCCAAGCACACTCTTCAGCTAAGGCCGAGCAGCCACTTTGTGCTTCTTTTTCCAGATGAATACTTTTTTTACATTCACGCTTTCCTGAAGCCTCGTTTCTACTTTGTTACACTGAACTACACAAACCTGTTTAATATCCCTTACCCTTAAAATGGGGCTGGGTGTTTCTTGCTCTCATTGGATGGAGATTATCACCTTTTACTTGTGGCTGCTTTTTCATGAGCAGTTGGCCTCTCTGACATTTCATGAATATAGTGGCCTTAATGTTTAACAACAACAACAAAATAAAAAACTAAAAGAATGAATGACTAAAATGTATTCAATGCAACATTTCACCAATATTACTAAATTGTGTCCATGAAACCTATTCTTTCTTCCTTGCACTGTTTGGTATCAAGTGCCTTGACCAGATATTCAGACTCAAACAAATACTATTGAAGAAAGCATCAGGGCAACACATGGGTTTAAAATGCTCTCAAAACAAAACTCAGAGCCCACCTATTGCCTCCACACAGCTCTCAACATGGAGACGGCTGAGCTGTTTCAGCTGAGGTGCCAGCCCTGGCTTTGACAACTTCCTTAACACAGACTGTCACTAAAAACGTGCGATCCCTGTTCAAACATTACAGCAGTGGAAGAAGAATTGGGAGGGGGACATGCGGCCCGTGCTGCCCCAGTCAAGTAGTGACAGAGCCCCGCAGAGCAGCTGGTGTAAATCACGTCAGAGCCGACTGCGAGAGCTAATTACTATCTTGGTGTGAAGATACAGCTCAATCTATGCTGAATGTGTGGCTATAAATGTGTAGCCGAGCAGGGCTTCCTGCATGTGGGAATTCCCCCTTGTGTTCAACATGTGCGTGTGGGTCCATTTTTTTTTTTTCGGCGACGGCCTGGTTTCTTTCACACATCAGTAGGATGGAGAGACAGAGTTATTACACCACGGAGAGCTGCCTTCACGGCACAGCTGCCTCAGTGTTCAGGCTCGACGGGCCAGGCTATTCATTAGACCGTCCTGTTGCTAAACCAGGGGTATGGTTTATGGGACAGTTCCGTGTGGGGAGAGACTCAGTCTTGATTCATCTGCCATTACTCCTGGCTTTGATGGGGTATTCACAACTTCCATATTCAGACCCGTAGAACGGCTGCACAGAAAGCAAATTCTCACACCTTGGCAGACTGTCGTGTTTAATGAGAGTGAAGAGGGTGAAGGCAAGAGATCCTTCACAGTAACAGAGTGGAAGTACACTGCTTCTAGTTTAAATACAATATATATCACAGTCATTCATGGCCTAAGTACAGGCAGCACCAGAACTCACTCATTCTCGGGTCACTACTTGCTCAATTCAATGTGGAACACCCATGCCCAACAATATATTACCCAAGTACTCAATGGGATGTGTTCAACATACAGACTACTGACAAAATAAACTAATGTAAGAAACAACATCATAGTAAAATGTTAGCTTATTTATTGTCAAAACATCACTAGTTATATAAATTAGCTCTAAAATGAGCTGTTCTTCAAAATGAATATGTTTTTGAAGTACATCTTTTACATTTAATTTAAGTAAAGTTATAAATATAGGACTGAAGTTTCAGAATACGCTTCTTTGACCATGTATATGGTCTGAACACTTCTCCCAGCACTTGAGCCTGGCATGGTTGCTGGATCAATCACCCCATCTAGTGCCAGTCACACTCAAAACTAAAGCACGAGTTGTTGGACAGTGTCTCCGCCACCCTAACGCCAGTGTATTTTGACCTTGGCATCGTACCTAATAATCAAGTCAAGGATCGTTAAGGACGGGTGAAGAGGACGAGACGTGAAAGAAAACAAGCACACACACATTGCAGCTGTTAAAGAGAGCGCCTTGCCACTGCACTTCATCTGCGTCCCTCTAATTACACCACTAGGAATAGATCCACAGATCGACCGAAGGGCCGCAAAGCGCCAGCCGGCACACCAAGAGCTGGCGGCCGCCGGGCCGCCCTCTGTAGAGCCTCCAACACACACAGGACTCTGGGGTTTCTTACATAACTCTTCCCGGCCAAAACTTCAGGGTTTTCCATGCTCCGTTTGAGACACATCATTGTTTCCTGCTAAATCTATATCTTTCTAGTTTCGGCCATGTTGAGCTCGCCCACTGAGGGAGCCTCAGAAGGCCCAGCGAGGTAGTTCAGTAAAAAGCCACTTCCCCTAAATCCTTGGAAAGAGTTCACTTAGAGCCAGACCAGTGAACACGTCACTCAGGATTTGGTCTCTGATCAAATTAAGAGGCCTCTAATTCTGGGACAATCCACAGCAGGCCACTCAGAAATGAAAATTAATAAAAGAATAAATAGTGATGAAAAGAGTCCTGCAATCACAACAGTGTGAAAGATGAGTTTCTACACTTGTGTGACTCGTCCTAATCTCATTACACGCCCCGACTGAAATAGTGGAGGGGGGGGGGGCGACTTGTGGTGCTGTTTTCAGCTGCAATGCAATGATGGCTGTGGAGAGGTCATAGGGGATGTGTTGTGCTATGCTGAGGGATCTGCAGGAACCTAACTTTGATGTGAAGGGAGAAAAAACTTTTAAAAAGAGAGAAATATCAGTGATGGCACCGAGTACCTTTCTATTTTCCTCATTAGTTACAGACAGTGACGTTGTCCATGCTTCATCCACGCCACTTGTTATTCGTACATCCACAACAAACTAAGCGATTTACTCCGCGTTCAAAACCTGTGCTGATTGTAATTTACAGTTTGCGCTGCACAAATGCAGATTCATCGGCTCCCCTAATGTTCCCTACAACTCATGTTGGTTGGTTTGGCAACAGCTGGCCACTTATCAAATGTTTTTGAAAGCCACTGCAGTGTTGGCGGCTCCAACTGTTTGGGTTAATGACTGGATCTGCAACACATCACGCTAAGAGGGATTCACCGAGCTTCAAAGCGACTGTGTGAGCCACGGCATTCGGCCAGCAAAGAAATTAAAGCTGCTGAACTCCATTAAAGAGGCAAACAACTATTTTGCGAGTAAAGATATAGTGGAGTTATGTCTACCTAAGCTGAGAATGATGTCTCGCTCCCTTTGTGTATGTGTGTGTGTGTGTGTGTGTGTGTGTGTGTGTTGTAACATAGTGGGTCTAGTGTCAGGCTGTGAGGTTTTCATTCACACAAAGTATAAAAAATAGAATAATTGTGGTTTTGCAGTTGAATTCAAGGTATCGGTATGGAAAACATTCAAACTAGCCTCCGTCTTCACTGTACTTTAAAAGCAGGTAATTGTGCCATTAGCTGAACTGAGCAAGGTTGTCTTCTGTGTGTGCTTTTTGGGGAGGTAAAGGTGGGTGTAGGTGGGCTCTTGACAGCCATGTCCTGTCTGCCTTGGTCTGCAGTATCATCCTTTGGGCGACCGTAGAGCAGTGGTTGAGTAGGGGTCAACACTAGCCAGGGTTGATGTGTCATTGAGCAAGACACTTAACCCTAATATTGCTCTCGTAGATGCGACTACGGTGTATGAAAGTTAGACAATTCTGATGTGGCACCTTGCATGGTAGCTCCTCCCATCAGTGTGTGAATGATTCTTATGTAAAGTGTCTTTAAGTATTCAGAAAAGCACTTTATAAATTCAAACCATTATTATCCTGATCCAGCTCAGACAGAGCTGCTGAGTTCAGTTAGAAGTCTAAGTAAGTGAAGGATTCTTTGGGCTTGGAGGTCACGGGGTGAGAGTCATCTCTCAGCAGCTCCTTTATTAACTGCACACACACACACACACACACACACACACACACACACACACACACACACACACACACACACAAACACAAGTAACATAGACAAGCTCACGCACAGACTGACAAGGTCGCCTGTTCACACTTACAAAGCCCCTACTGTCCCTTTATGTTTGGGGTCAGCATTGCTCAGAGAGTGAGAGTAAAACACTACGATGAGAAAGAAGTGTAACATTTGATTTCGGCACACTGATTTCAAGAACATCATATATTTAAGTAATAATAAGCTTGGGTCCAAAAACAATCTGGCTCTGCTCCATTAACTCTCATGCGATCGTTTTAGATTTTCTTGTCTTTTTTTTCCAGGCTGATTTTGTAGATTTGGAGCTCGTTGTGTTTAAACGTGTTGTATTAGTGATACTCGTCAAGGAGATGTATATTACTACGGAGACATCAGTATCCACCACTTAAGGTTGGTGTAAAGGAATGTGTTGTGGAAACGCAAGTTAAACACATGTTCACTGTGTATAACACAGTATAAATACACACACTGTGAATGCCTTTAGGTGAGTTGGCCTGGAATAACCAGAATAGGCCTTGTGTGAGCCAATCACACACCACGTTACACTTGGATGGAAGTGTAATCTCTCCCCTGTTTCCTATGCCTTCTGAACTTGCATAGAGCGCTCCAGCTCTTTCCTCAAAAATAAATGTGTGCGCGTGTCTGAGTACAAAATGTGTCTTACCACTGGAGTTGAATTGCATACAGGATATGGGTTTGTCATGAGCTGGGAAGTGAGCCACCACTCCTTCTCCGTCCGAGTCCTCACTCACCAAGACCTGGAGTACGTATACACGCACGCACGCGCATTCACACACACACACACACACACACACACACACACACACACACACACACACACACACACAGAGAGAGAGAGAGAGAGAGAGAGAGAAACTCAAAATCATTTTCTAACAATAAGAACATTAAACGCTGAACGGGACTTTCCCCTGCTCAAGGATTTCTCTTCACGTGTTGGTTTGGTCTGGTATCCTTGCAGCACTCAGCATCATTCTTGAAACTTCACCCCGCAGTAAAGCGGCTTGAGGTCGAGCTTGTTTCTGAATGTGTCATTGCCCTCTTGTGGAAAGAAAA
This sequence comes from Clinocottus analis, assembly GCF_023055335.1. Lineage (NCBI taxonomy): Eukaryota > Metazoa > Chordata > Actinopteri > Perciformes > Cottidae > Clinocottus > Clinocottus analis. Next base: position 15,964,225 of record NW_027175931.1, on the reverse strand, counting down.
CAATTAGCATATTACCTAATGGGCAACACAACAAGACAAACAAGCGCTTGGTTCAAAACCGCTCTCTTTGTGCTCCATCAAAGAAATGATGACTCATCGTGTCAGAGCTATATTTTATCAGTGCTGGTAAGCGGCTGTATGGAGACCAGTGTGGACGTGGTATGGCCCAACAACAGACAAGACAATGGACAAATTGACTTTGGCCATAATGTGGCTATGACAATACCGCTGACAGCGGCGGGTTTTTCCCGTAAACAGCAATTGCAACTGCCGTCAAATCTGGATTTGGCTTGCTACTTCTGAAAGTTGCCTCAGAAAATGAAATTATAAGTCACTTTGCACAACTCAAGGCTGCTCTTAAATCTCCGTTGTCGAGACTGGGAGAAATCTAACAAAGGCTGAGCCGAGACCGGGAGCTGGCAGAAAATCCCTTTAGTCACGAAGAGAGATTAGAAATAAGACCAGACATGGGGCCACGTTGTGCACGAGTGCGTGCGCGTTAGAGGAAGGGAGCGTACGTACACGGGGTTGCATTTGGCCGCAGTGTTGCATTAACGATGTCAGGGCATTTCAAATAGGAACTAGAATAAGAAACAGCTTAAAAAAACTAGGGGGCTTTCGTCTTAGCCTACAAGCAAGAAAATAAGCAGGGGGAGAAAAAAAAAAGAAAAAAGGGTGGGGAGGAATACAAAGAAAGAAAGAGGCTGGTGACATGAAGCAGATCGCTTTTATTACGATGCAGGCAGACAGTGTTGTTCTGTGAGGGAATCCTGCTGGAGCCCTTTGAAAGGAGAGTGTCCTCCAGAGGAGCGGACCCATTACACGGGGGAGAGTGTGTGCCTGTGTGTTACGAGGCCGCTGATCCAAACAAAATCACATTACAAACCCTGAAAGACATGGGAATATCCAGGACAGCCACACGGACACGGGAACCCGTCTGTCCTTAACCTGCCTCTTCCCCATTTCACCAAAAATAACACCACGAGCCCTCTTGTAATTCTCTCCGTAATGCCCGCCCTGCCTCCCAGTCCTCCCCCGTCGCCGTCCATGTCTCCTACGCTACTCGCTCTCCCGTCCCTGCTGGCCAGGCCTCGCCAGTGTTTATGGCCAGTGTACGGTTACAGCGTGTCGGCTGGTGACAGAGTGCAGGCCTGCTTCTGAAGGCTTAGGCCCAGCTTATAAGACAACACACGGGCTACAGGGTGGCTACAGTGGAAGAGGGAGAGAATGTGTGTGTGTGGGGAGGTGTGGGGGGACTACATCCCTGACAAACTGTACTATGTATGCGAACACGCCTCATTAAAAATTTGACAGCTACTGCAGTGTGATTAATCATGGTAAAGGGGATAAAAGCTTTTAGCAGTTTTTTACATGTGAGAGTCAGATCCTGTTGAAGGCAACTGGCAAGGTTCAAACCATAACCAGGGTTAGAGCCGGGTATATCAGAACCAGAAACAGAAATGGTAGAGTGCCAAGTGTGTGTGCACGGACAAGGGAATTATTTTGGTGTATAACAATGAACAGTGCAATAGTATAAAGACGACAAAATTCTAAATAATAATGTTCAAATGGTCTGTTTTTTAAGTGTTCATTAAAAGTGTACAGTTGTGCAGGGATGTGTAAATGTGTGTAATAGTTCAGGGGACCTCAGAGTCCCGTAAGTGGGGCCCCAGGCCTCGTTCAAGGGCCCGACTGTAGGCGTGAGGTTTTGGTACTGATCAATGGCAGATTGCCGCCGATCGCCCTCTCAGCAGAGTGGAGGTTATGATGAAGTCTTGGTGATAGAGCTGATGTTTAGTTCCCACTTGGGGTCCTGGGTGATGGTGCAGCCCAGGAAGCGATGACCAGGGAGTCACACAAGTATATATGATAGAGGCAGACAGAGCTGCATTCTTAAGAGTGTTATCTCCAAGTTATTTGGTCTGCACCATTGGACTCATCCCCACCACAGATGAGTCCAACAAGGATGATGTGTCGTCAACAAACTTCAGGAGCTTGATTGACTGGTGACTGGAAGTGCAGCTGTTGGTGTACAGGGAGAAGAGCAGAGCTGACAGAACGCAGCCAAGAGAGGAACCAGAGCTTCCTGTCAGACAGGAAGTGTGTGATCCATCTGCAGGTGGTGTCGGGCACGTGCAGCTGGTAGAACAACGTGGCTATGGACAATACACCCAAATGTAGCAATGAATATTTGCTAAAATACGCCTTTTCAGTCGAGGTTTGGATATATTTGCAGAGGACCATCGACCAGGATCCTACTAACCCATAGCAGCATCTGACAGTCTATCTGAGATAAATTGTTGTAGAACCAAAACCATTCAAAATTTTCCACACCTTTGTGAAATTTGACGAAAATGCCAATCGGATTGGGGTGTTGGACAAAAGTCAGAAAGAAATAGATCGATAGCGCCCCCTTCGGATGTAAAAGTTATACATTTTTGCCACCTATGTCCGATTAACTTAAAATTTGGCACACATGCCCGGGTGGAACTGCTTTGCAATAAAGAGAATGAGACACTCCTCCTTACAGATTATTCAGATAATACAAAGAGGCAAATATTACAACGGAAATATTATCTTTTGTTTTGTATTTTGATGAATGCTTGTCAAAGTGGTCAATATTTTCGTGAGAAAAAAAATATAATAGAGAAAATAGACATGTCTAGAACCTTCACCACCCAAATCCGCCATAAATACAGTATGTCTAAATCAAATGTTACGGCCTTATTTGACATGTGCACGCGCTCAGCCTTGAGCTTCCTCTGAGTTTAGAGGCCAACAGTTGAATGTTTAAAGTGCGTCTATCCTACCAGGGCTGCTAAAACAGACAGGGCCGTTGCTAAAAGCTTGGCTGTTAAAATACGCAGCAAATCAAAGTCACACCTTTCAGGGAGTTTTGCCGGGTTAGGTGAATGGACCCAAGTGTTTCGACCCCAGAGAGGGAAAAAAGAAAACCTTTCCCACCAAGCCGCAGAGGCCGAAGCTATATTTACCTGTGTCACACATGACGAGAGAGAGGCAACAGGCCAAGAACAAATTGGTGCCATAGCCCATGCCAGTTTGTAATATTGCCAGTCAGGATGCTTGCTGTTGCTCCTCTGGAGAAGTTGAAAAGGAACTTGGCACCGGATTTATGCCTTCGTGAGTTTTCTTTAGAAAATACAGCTGTTTCTGACTAGGATGGAGACGCCTGATGACCATGTCAGAATTATTGTGACCCTGATTCCCAGAACCTAAAACTGTTCATCAGCTCTATTGATTTAGACAGGAGGTGTATGTGCGTCTTTGCTTCCTTTCTCCTAAAATCACCTATCAGCTCCTCGGCTTTACTGAGGTTGAACTGTCAGATTAATTTCCTCTTTATATGAAGTCTCATTGTTTGTACTACAATGACGGTAGTGTCATCCACAAGCTTCACTACAGTGTTCTGTACACGATGGAGGTTGGGGTTGTGGTGAACAAGAGGGGGCTGAGCACACGGCCCTGGGGAGCACCCATGTTTAACGTAAAGCAGGGGAGGTGTGTTTGCAATCCATACCGTCTGGTCTGTTTGTGAGAAAGCCCAAGAACCAGTCACAGGGTGAGGAACTCAAGCCCAGTGTGTTAAGGTTACCAGTTTCATGGGGGAGACTGTGTTGAAGACTTAGCTGAAATCACCAAACCTCATTCTGATGTCAGTGTTATTTTCCAGATGAGTGAGGGCTGAGTGGAGGGCAGTGGAGACGGCTTCCTCTGTGGATCTGATGGCTCTGTATGTAAACACTGGTGAGGGTCCAGGCTGGCTGGGAGGTTGTTTTTGATGTGCTGCAGAACCAGTTACTCCGAGCACTGCCTCCACCTTAAGTTAGACGAACGTTGTCCCTGTCTTGATCACCTCTGAGACTTAGCGATGTAGAAACCTGAAAGGACGACTCTTGACAAACTGCATTACATATTATCTTGTCCTCAGGATTTTTAAATTTTCATTAAAACAAAAAGCAAGATAGCAAACTTAATCACAAAAAAAAAAACTACAGACCAGTACGATGTCAAATCCAACAGCACTAAGTGTATTTACATGACTATGTTGTACACTACAACACACAGGCCTGCACTGCATTCATTTCATTTGTAAAGTAAGGAGAAAAAAAATGAAGAACAATTTCCCCAATTACAGAAATCAAAGGAATACAAAGAAAACAACCCCGCCACTTCCATGTAGTGCCTAAACTTACAGCGCACGTGCACAAGTATGAGACGGCAGTGTCGGACTCAATTTAATGAGTATGATTTTTATTTTTTCAAAAGCAGAGGCACTGGACTGACCTGTCCTTCTCCAACACTGTGTGTGTCAATGATGGTCACCACGCCAGGGTTGTGGGGGCTGCGGCGACTCGCACTGTGAGGCGTGCCCTCCTCATCCGGAGTGCCTGCTGGGAGTGTGCCGGCCAACTGGGTGACCACTTTACCCACCATTGTCAGGCCTGTCTTTAAGGTCTGGAAGGAGACAAAAAAAACAATCAGTGCTTAAAGATCTAACACCAGACGTTATGCATTTCTAATATTCTATGAAATATAATGTATTTTCTAGTTCACTTAGCTCTCTGCCTTTGTGGGCAACAAGATGTATGAGTCTAAGTGCAATACAGTGCGTGTGCGTGTGTGTGTGAGGCTCCTCTGTGTCCGCTTAAGGCCCAGCCAGGGTGTCTGGCTCAAACACACCTCTGTGGCTCGATTGAGGGAAATGGATAGTGCTGCTTAAGTGGAGTCTATCTCACCTACTACACTGTCTTTGTCTAATGGAGTCCAAACCGTGTGACTGTGAGTCTGTGTGTGTGTAAGCGCCAAAGGGGCCCCGGAGAGCCTAATCAGGCATTCAGACTAGGCGGCCCTGTCAATACAGCATGGCGCCTTGCATTTGTTGGGTCTGAGGATCACCCACTGTCTCTCCCCGCCACTCGACCAGGCACACTAACAGTGTCTGCTGCCTGTGTGTGCGCGTGTGGACGCCTGCCTGTGTGTGTGTATGTGTGTGTGTGTGTGTGTGTAAAATGCCAGAACAGGCATCAATTATTAAGTGAGGCGTTTGGCTCCTAATTGATCAACACTAATGTGTTTTCTAATCACTGCAGTTGTGGAGTTCTTAGTGGTAGTCCAAACAGGCTATCGATCTGCCGGTGAAGGGTGGAGGGGGGCGGGGGCAGACCTTGTCTGATAGCTGACAAAAACACTTGAACACACACACACACACACACACACACACACACACACACACAGATGTCGCCATTTAAGCAAATTACAAGCTAATTTATGTAAAAGGTCTTTCTCAACCATACACCCGGGCGCAATGGGCAGCAGGATTTATGTGATACACAAATTTACCATAACAGAGCAAATTTGGAACAAGGAGTCCAATTGGCCAGAGCTGTTGCACTCTCTCTCTTTTATCTTTCTTACAAACAAAAGCCATTACACTTTATTGCTACCCCCTCCCTCTTTTTGTTTCCATGTCTCTGGACGTCAGCACTAAGAGCCAGCGTGTCGCGCCACAAGCCAAAAGGAGATACCTTGTCATCCATATTGAGATATATGGTCCTAAATGAGGAGATGGTGGGTAAGCAGACTGCCTGTCTGCATATCAATACCCCCTGCCCTCCACCCCCTGCGCCAGTGTCCACCCCACACAATGTTGCTCAGCTAACCTGCTAACCAGTGACACAGTGCTCTTTGTGATGCACACTACCACTAGCACGTTAATGATGGACTGCAGGTGAAGATTAGCCTGTATGACTAAACCTGTCACACTTCTATGATGGCTCATGTTAATGAATGTGCATTGTCACCTCTTGAATAAAATGAACATCAGCGTGATACTTCTCTCACGCGAGCTGTTGGCACTCATTAGGCAAAGGAGAAAAGACACAATCACTCTTTGTAAATCAATTAGATCCTTGGAGATCAAATGAGGAGATGGAATAGAACCATACGAGGAGCTGGGTAGTTAGCATGTGTTAGCAAGCCGTTAAATCAGAACAGAAATGACTTTCACTTGGTATCAAAGGGGGCTGTTAGCTATTAGTGTGCTTTCTGAGAGTCCCTCCCCCGTGGAGATGAGTGAAACAAGGCCATTGGAGGGAAGTAGATTACAGTGGAAGAAACAGATAGGCAGGTTGATGAAGTGTCTCATAAGCTCAGCCCCAGTCAGCCAGGCAGGCCAGGTGGATCCAATGTCAGTACATTTACAGATGGTGTAGGCAGAGCTGGAAATACAGTATTATGTGCTATTTCATCCAAGCGAAGGCTAAAGACAGCGCAACAGGCCTATAACTGCAGACCGAACAAGAGAAGTCATTTGAAATATTTAAAATGAAAGGAAACTAGTTCACAGTAATAACTTCTGTATGGGGACATGGCTGAGGACATGAAGATGGAAAAACAACAAAAAGCACTGCAGTTTTTTTTTTTGTTGTAAACTGTATAAGTTTGTGTCCTACCATACGTGCTCATTCAATCTCGACACGTTTTCCTCAAATTTGTATTTGCTTTGATACCCAGTAATGAAAAGTAGATTATGATAACAAGCATTGAGAAACGTGTTCTGCATGTTTCTGCATTTATAGTTCTTTATTTTTCATGTGCACAACATTTCTAAAGAAAGCAGGCGTTGGACATTAAATAACTTGTATATTTATGTATATATATATATATATATATATATATATATATATATATATATATAAAGAGTAAGTAAAATTGAGAATCTAAGATTTAAACATAGAATAGTGCAGAAGCTAATGCGTATATATTCTTTGTATATGTAAAGTAAAATTGTAATATTACAAATTCAAGTGTAAAGTAGACTTGTGTAGCGTTGTGTAAATGAACCCAGTGTCATGTAGACAGCTTGTTTCTCTTACTTTGGCAGCATTGATCACTGTCGCTGTGTAGGATTGTGCATTGTCACCACACGCTCCCCCTCGAGACTGGTGACATCTGATCAACTGCAAAAACACAACGATTAACGGATGAATACAAGACGTACGTCCACAGAAGATGTAGAGTTTGTAAAGAAACATTTGGAGAAATGAACTCAGATTTTAGACATCCAAAATCCTTCCCTCTTCACTCTGGAGGAAATCGGTTTTGCTTTGAAAGAAATATTACACAACCAAACAGCCAATCTGCACTGATTTAATTTCAAATACCATATCACTTAAATGGTTCCATCCCAATATTACTCTTACTGTCCAAAAAAAACTAGATTTAGTCATTTCTGGAAATCCTTAGGCAGTCACACAAACAGTGGCCCCATCTGTCTATTACTTGAGTGGGCCAGCACCAAAACACTATTATGCATTAAATGTATTGTAGAGTGCACAATACAACATTCTGGTTTTTCTAAGTACTTAACAATCCCATTACACAGAGGAGAACAGAGAACTCCTATGCATCTGTTGATTTTGAAAATGTTATCATCTGTCTTGGACTCTTCGTGGAATGAGTTGTTTATCCAGACAGATTAAAGAAGCAGATCAAATGCATTTTTGGGATTGTAAATACGTCCCCTTTTCTGATAAGGTACTTCTGCAGTAGATGACTTTGTGTGTGTGTGTGTGTGTGTGTGTGTGTGTGTGTGTGCGCGCGCGCGCGTGTGTGTGTGAATACCTTGTTCTCAGCGTAGGCCAACCAGCGGCTTCCCAGAGCTATTGGATTTAGGCTCGGGCCGGGGCAGGGATAGCAGCCTGAAAAGACATCAAGATGTTGAAAAAACAGGGACGCCAATGATGATTACAATAGGAATTAATAACCACATGAGTTTGCACGATGATTACAATAGGAATAAATAACCACATGAGTTTGCACGTGAAAACAGGAACACATGCAGGGGGTTTTCATCAGCCTTCTCCAGAAGGAGAGGGTCTGTAACTATCTTAAACCATTAACGTGTTTGTGGGAGTCTCTTGTCTGGAAGATAAATGTGAGTCTAATGTGGGGGACGTGGCTGCAGGCCTGTGTGTGCATGAGCTAATGGAGACTGTGGTACCCAATAAATTGAGGATGGCTCCTCTGCTGATCGGCTCCCCCCGCGCCCTCCCACACACACACACACACACACACACACAATCCAGTGTGCTATCAGCAGAATTAAAAATAGCAACCAATAATCCTAAACGGCAAACAAAACTGTGCCTTCATGAACAGATAAAATGTCTCGGACGCTATGAGAATGAATTTAAACACGTGACGGTAAACAATTGTAGCTTTGACTGAAAAGCAAAAACTGAGCTCCAGCTACAGTCACTTCTGCTGCAAGACAGAATCAACAAAAAACAGGCAAACATGTGCTTGTAAACAGACTGGAGTAATGATTGATATTGTCATAGGTATCTTGAAATGCAAGCAGATACAGACAGGGACAGTTTCCAGTGTACATTAACACAGGCCCTAATCACACACACATGCACGCACACACTGAGCTAATGTAAGTGCGTAGAGGTGTGGGGAGAATGGCTCGCTGACAATAATTTAGTGCTCAGGGAGCAGATGAGGTGGAGACAGTAATTTAGTGTGCCGCGTTGGAGAAAGGGGCTGGTGGGGAGAAAGTGGGTTGAGGTAAGCCACAAGGGCTGCTGGTAATGCCAAAGAAGCCTTTTGTGCCTCTCCAAGGCCGAGGGGAGCTCAGGCAGTGAGATAACATGTGTTTGACATCCTGCGCGGGGAACAGGGGGGCTGAAAAGGGGAGCGGGGTTCAGGCTTCTGAAGGCTGAATCCTGAAAGACCTCTGTGAGCGAAGCAATGGCTGAGCCTTGTGCTCTAATACTCTCCATTTGAAGTTTCCATCTTTTGGATGTAAAGCAAAACTTCTATTTTTACTGGTGTCGCTACTGCTACCATTTCAGAATCTGAATTAGAAAGTGTTTATTGCTAAGCATGGCAACAAGAAACTACCTCGACCAATAAGAGGACTTGGACTGTCAACGGATATTCTACATTCAGATATTCATTTAAATTGTAATTGTAAAAACAGACATTCTAATATGAACAAGTATATTTAATTGAGTAAAAAGACGAAAAGTAGCACTACTATTCTTTCCAATGTCTTGTGTGGTGCCAAGACAGCGTGTTGTCGGGTGGAGCACAGCGTGGGCTCAGGGCGCCCCTTGATTGAACTTTGAGTGGAGCGTGCCGCGATGTTAAGTCGTGGCGGGTGCAGAGCAAACCGCATCCTGTGTGAATCGCATCTGCCTCTTGTGCATGGAACGCAACGCATTCAGTCATGCAATGTCACTTTCATTATCTGAAAACCAAGAGGAACGTTGGTCCAAGTTGAATGAGGAATCACAACAACAGGAGGGATGGCAGAGAACTTGGCCGCAGAGAGAGACACAGCTTGTTCTAACAAAAAGGTTTCTTCATGTGAACCAAAGGATCAGCTGTGCGCTCCAAATCAGACTGGAGGCCTTGTATTGGTGAATGGAAAAGATAGGGGGATTGTAATCAACCAACAAACCATAGAGCCAGATGTTTACAGTCCAGTACAGCTTCCTGAAAACTCTCATAGGTTAAACCACTTCATACAAAAAAGGAAGCTGTGAGTAGAACAAATAGAAAATGAAATGTTTAAAAACTCTAATCTGAAGATATTACATTAATAAACTGCAAACTTTAATACTTTAATAAGTCGGATGACGTGACAGTAAGAGTGATCTCTCCCAGACGGCGTAGTTCAGAGCTGGGTGTTTTACGGCTCTTTCAGTCCGGCCCGTGTGAGGTCAATAAAATATGGAAAAAAAACGCCATAACTGCAATACGACAACACTGCTTTTATACTGAAGGCGATTTAAGTAGGTGTGCACACGCGCTTCCGTAGCCTCACAGAGTTTGTTTGAAAGAATAGTAACAAAAATGAATCTGCTTTAGATAAATAAGCACCGTAAATAAGTACCGTAATATATAATGACACAGACGGCCTTTTACCGTACCAAAACAAAGTATGTACCAAACCATTGTGAATTGCTCCAGGAAAACGTAGACGAGGCGGTGGAATCCAGTTGAACAGAAAGGTTCAAAGCACACAAACAACACTTGAATGCAAGGCAAGAACATAAACATTGGACAATCCTAAAGTGCTCATAAAAACACAAAATGTCCACCAGCTCTACCCTGTAGAAGGAGAGCACATGCGGCGGGAGGATTGCTCATCCATAGCGGAGCAACACACATAGCAGGGACCTTTTGTTTACTGCTCCTCCGGCCCAAACAGACCAAACAACGAAGGAGAGGAGGCCCCTGCGTTCAGGAACGATTAATAACTATTGAGCATGTTTGGTTTCCTGTGGCTCAGACACTGATAGGGAAGGCAGACAGACAAAGAGGAGACACATTAAAGCCATCCAGTAAGGTCAGTTTACTCCAGTCAATGACTTAAGTGGACAGCAATGGCCTTGTAATGCAGTCTGGCATTTCTTTCACAGCCTCCTGCAGCAGACATGGCAGGTACAGCCAGCATGATGCAGGATCTGTGTTGCAGGTTCCCCCACCACTTTGTGACATGAATGATAATTGAACTTCAAAAAAGATTCTTCCTTTTCCCGTTCGGAACTAAAAAAAAAAACGCGCCTAAAACAGCAAACACAAGTTCAAGGCCTCAAATATAGACAGGTATCACACTGGAACATCTATTTTTCTATTACTCTTTAACCAGGGTGCTCCTGAACTTAGTACAACAGAAAAAAACAACTCTGTAAGTCTGAAAAACAGTTTCTTACTTGTGACAAAGAACTTCTTAGTGAAGGTGCAGCTGTCAAATGCTGCAATCTTCTCTTGAAGGCTCACAGCAAGAATACTTGAAGAGGGAGGATAAAGGTCCATTAGCAGAATGAAAATGTTGTGCATCGTAAAGTATGAGACGTTTTTAGCTGGGACGTACTGTTTGTTGCAGTGGAGATCGTAGATGGGCGTTTTGAACTGAATTGATTTGACCATTTCCCCTGTCCGGAGAGAATACAGGTCAACGCAACAGTAGGGAGGGCTCGTCCTGAAAACAGAAAAACAAATGCTTTTAGTCTCTGAATAATTCATGTAGACCTAATGGTACAACTTCAGGACAGGATACAGATACTTATTTAAAACATACATTTTATCACACACAACTAATGTTATTCTCTGTTCAAATGATAGTGTAATCATATGGCTGTAAATATGCATTAATATCTCAAACAAGAACATGTTGTGTTTAGGCATCCTTTAAAGCCACATAATCACCAAAAGTGGGTACATATGTGAAAAGCAGATCGTTTGAAACAGCAAGTTATATGGAACACAGTTGCTGCAGTAAAAGTATAACAAAAAGTCATTCTAATTACCTTTGGGACCAAGCCAAACATGTGCAACTCTCGATAGATCACTTTGTGAGACAACTTGAGAATCTCTGACCTCATCGCCATCATCGCCAACATCGTGGCGACAGCGGCCCTCGCATGTCATTCCTTTTCAACAATATACCACGGTGGCTCACGAGGCACGAGACCACGACAAAACAAATCAGGCATGAAACCCATCAGGGGTGATAATGAACGGGTGTAGGCTTTTTTGCTCAGCCATTGCAACGACTGTTTGGTAGATGGAGCGACTATAAATTGATTTCAAGATCACCACAACTAAAAGAAAGAGCTGTCGCAGGCTCACTTCAATCCAGCTGGTGTTGTTTTTAGTGAGATTGAAGCTTTTCCCTATTTATAAAGCAAAACAATTAGGTTCCTCTAACGAGCTTTAACTACGGTGCAGGTGTGAGCGCAACGTAAACTCATTATTCGGGCCCGTGTATAATTTTGGCCAAATATTGGAAAACACAAGACTGACTGGCTATTATCTGAGCATGAGGAAGTTGGAAAGTTGGAGATTCTTACCACAAGGAATGCAGGCAGTCAAAAACTAACTCCCCCATTAAATTGCCTGCCAATCATTTTTACATTAGTCTACATTTTGCTGGAACCATTTCTACATTGTTGCTCTCAGCAGCTCCATCAACATATCAAAGATGACGGTGAGGTGGGGGAGCCTACTCAACATGCTAGTACCGAAAAACTTGAACATAAATCTTGATCCTGCGCGTTCAACGGTGTATGTTGTCCGCTTGTGCATACTGAGTGCAGTTATATGCCTCATCAGTCTCAGCTTGAACAGTTTTTGAACAATAAGGAGGCATTGGTTGGAACTTCAAGTTAAATTTGTGTAAATTTGGATAAATATTAAGTGTAGTTAATAATGAGAAAAGGAACATTGACACTGCATGCTAGCAGTGATTCTATTTAGATAGTGAGGGTTAGGTTAGGAAGGGAGATTAGGCTGATTTGATTACTTGATCAATGAGGAAAGTCCCTTCCTGCACACTCCAGACAGAGCAAGACACCATTAGGAAATAACACGTTTAACCAGCTGACAGCTGTTGCCAAACCACCAAGGGAAATCTGTCCATTGTTCAAATGACGAGCTTGAAAAGGGGAAGACTTTCTTCCACTATAACTAAACACAAATGACCTCAGCCATGTTGAATAGCACACCATGTTCCACTGACAGACTCCACTGTGACAAGTTCTGTCTGCCTTCCCAATCATCGGCATTGCTCCTTTTTCTCTTTCTGGTGGAAAGAGATCTGCTTCTCCCATTAGAGCTCTGACACATGCACACACACACAGGGTGAAGAGCCGAGGGCAAACAGAGGAGAGAATTCCATTTTGGAAGACATATTGGAGTATAGCAGAGCTCCCTCGCCTTTCCAAGGGAAAGTGTCAACAACAATTTAGTTTAGTCTTTAAAACTGACTATCAAAAAAGTGGGATTGGCCAGATGGCAGAGGTGAGAAGGTATGTTGATGTAAACTTCTCTGTGAAGCTCTCTTTATTAATTCTTCACTCAACCCAATGCAACGCCATGTATTGTCTATATTAAAGATGACTTTGTACTTGATATGAAGACGAGGCCCTGAACCCGAGGTTGAGTGCATTTAAGTGGTCTCGCCAGGTGTCCAAGATGAGTACATTGTAATGCCATGTAGCATGTTAACTGAGTACAAAAAGCTACGACTGGCACAGTGCATGCCACATTGGCTACACAACAATGTCGATGCAGCTGTGACATAAAATGAAAAGAGGGACACTTTTAGCAATCGAGCCTTATGAACTTGGTGGTATTGTAATTCGCTGTTGCACCAATCATATTCAGAAAGCTCCTACTGAGGATTTGAGGGTAGTTTGTTTTTCTGTTTAGTTTAGAGGCCACACTAATACATGAGAAGGTGACAATGTCTGAAGAAAGATGTTCATGATATATCAACAAAATAGATAAAATCACGGATTATCTTCAGTCTAAAAAAGCTAACATTGACCCTGCTCTCCGCAGGACAATCACCACTAAGAGCATCGTCCGATCACTCAGCTCGACCTGCCGGACCAAATGCTATAGTGTGGCGTGCTAGGATGGGAACTAAGATAAGACCAAAAACCGAAGGGTGAAAGCTAACCCAGCAAACGGGAGATCATCTGAGACATGCCTACATCTGTAGAGGGACCTGTCTCCATGATGGCATCCCAAAGAATCCGTCAAAGAATCTGCGGATGCAGGACCATGACTTCTTGATTCTTGTTGTTCCTAGTTCGTACTTACGGTTGAATGAACTTATTTTAAGTCGCTTTGGATAAAAGTGTCAGCTAAATGACATGTAATGTAATGTAATAATTACTTTCTCTTAGCGCAGACAAATTCAGGGACACACACCCAGAGATCTGAGATGAAAAGACTGCTGCATCAATATCCAATACCCATCTTTGAGGCTGGCACATAAAGTAAGCCCTGTGGAAGGGTACACCGACTTGAGTGTGTGTGTGAGGGAGAGAGAGACACACTGCTTGGATGTCAGCGTGAGTGCGTTTCTCGCTCCGGTCCCGGCGAATACGTACTTGAGAAGATAGAAGAGCTGCCACGGAAAGAAAGTTTAGAACAATCCCTGATTCATTTTTCTGTCCTTATGGTTGACGTCTCCCTCAAGATGTCAAAGGTCCTCGCTTTGCGAGCTGAGCTACCATTACCAATCAGGAGCACAGACATTAAGATTAATAAAAAAAAATCACCCGACGATAATTTACTTTTAGGCGGCTCTATCATCGATTTCAGCATTATCAGAGTCCGATCAATCTAATTCAAAGCTCTATCCCGAAAAATGGGCCTCTACAATTGATTCAAAGGGACCATGATAACCCACTATTATAGAATCAAAATGGCACAGGGTTCAATTGTTTTGCTTTTGCAGTATTTTAACAAATGACCCAGTTCTAATGGAGGCAATGCGAGGTCAGATGTAATACGATTTCCTGATGCTGGGGACGTTGGGGCGTAGGTTGAAAGCAAGGCTAAATCACAATTATCATTATGGATCATGGCGGGATGTCAGTCCTTGCACATGTTAAGGTGACGCCGAGCACCATTCCCCAGCTCAGTAACAGGCCTATTATGATGGCCCTATTAGATCAATGTGTCAATTACTATTACTCAAACTGGCCCCTGGGTCTGAAAGGATACAAAACGAGGGAGATGGAGGAAAGGAGGCTTGGCTCATTTACTTCCTCTGATAGGACAAGAAGCTTCTCCAGATATTAAGCAGAAAATGGAGTGGCCCTGCCAGATACACATAAATGCTAAATGGTAAGTGAGAGAACAAAACCACTATACTTCCATTTGGTTAAACTGTTGTTGCACAATGCAATGTCATAAATAGAAGGATAAAGAACAGCAACCCCAAAGGGCCGATCACACCAGACGCGACTCTAAAAAACGCGTCGCGAGCAGCGCGCCTTTTATGTGCACCTTTTAAATGCTGCACGGTGCGTTTTTGTAGCATTTTTTCAGCGCAAACTCCTAATATTAGCGGTATTTAATTACAAAGAGCTAAACAATTCTAGATGGAAACACGACTCTACTGCTCAGAAGACGCTCAAACTTACTTTTGCTCAGCCGAAAGTACAATTGAAAGCTCTTGTCATCGAGACACAATTTGCAGATAGGTAGTCGCCGTACTCTCTTTAAAAAAAATTTTAAAACTCCCAGCGCGTTTTTGTCAAGGCGTTTTTTAAGCGGCTGCACTTTTAAAAGTCACGTCCTGTGTGATCGCCCCTTAAGGCTGTAGGCAGCAACGTAACAGAAACACGAGAGCCCCCCCGCCTCCTTCTCGCGGGATCACCGGTCTGTGTGAGCACCTCACAGTATGCGGACCTGGAATCATGTCTGTGCATGTGGTTCATGTGGTAGAGTGGTTGCCCAGTAATCCAAAAGGTATCTGGTTCGACACCTGTGCTCACATGTTAGGTTTCCATTTTAAAACGCATATATTTTGCTACGTTTAGACTGAGCGTCCTCACTACGTCGGACTTTTAGAGCACCGCAAACGTAGGAGGACTGATGCATCCCTACTAGCGACGCGTCACTGTGTCTTGATCTGCCACAGAACCAGCAGCAGGAGTGGAGTTTGGAGACGTGATCCACTTCCTGAAAGTATATTTACTTTGCTCAGTTTGCTGCAGCAGTTGAGGAATCGCTCATCTGCAGCTTGATACTGTTCATCAGATGCTGTGTGTTTGTTCTGGAAGAGTCTTTCAACATTAAATGTTTTGTTGTTTGCTAACTTCCTGCCTGATATCAGCAGACTGGTCAGTCAGCATCGGTGGCAGTGAAAGGAAATGAATACATTAACGCAGAATTAAACGCTCTACTTTTCTCCGTGACTTTTTTTATTTATCTGTTGATAGTTCAGCGAGGGCGGTGCTCTGTGGATCACGAGTAGCCACCTGCAGGGGAAGAGGCTTGAGAGCGACATGACAGGACATTTCAGTAGCCCAATATCACATCAAACTCCAAGATAAGAGGAGTTCCCTTCAAAAGATTTTTCACTGGAAAAAAATAATAAATTCAATTTAAAAAAAAAAAACTTTTTTTTTTTTGTCACTCGAGGCCTCCGGTCCCTGCGAGGGACCCCTGCGGTGCGGAGGCTGCGGGGGTGATCTTTACGGGGCTGACTGTAGGTAAGTATGTATTTGTATGGCTGTATATGTAATGTTTGGCTTCTGTCCAGAAACAGACCAAGTCACATTCAGTGCTCTGTGAGGCTGTACTAAGCACAACAAAGTGTGAAGACAGTGGGCTATTGTCCTTTCAGTGACATTGGTAACATGCAGATGGCTGTGAGGCAATTTTGGCCTCATGAAAAGTCAGGGGGTCATAAGGATACATCCTCAGAGAACCATGAGCGTCTGACAAACATTTATTGTCAATTCAATGAGCAGACGTGGAGACACTTTACTTGTAAAGAAAACACGTTGACTTTCTGGTGAAGCTATGTGACAATTCAAGGCATCCAAAAAGTCATTATAATATATCCACTAGTGACTATGAATAGCTGTATGAAACATTTTTTTTTAAAAACACAAAAAGATGTTGCCGCATTTTACACCCAAAATGTCAACCGTAGAAACCTTCAAATGAGACATTTCTAATCCTGAACACAGCATAAGGAGTCGATCATACAGAACGCGAGTTTTTGAAGCGCAGCCACTTAAAAGACGCCTTGACGCCTTAAAAGGCCGAGTGTGACAGTGATGAGCTGTGCAACTCCGCACAGCGGGCTTAAGAGTTGAGAATATTTTAACTTTTAAACGCGCTAAAAAAACGCTAGAAAAACGCGCCGCGCAGCATTTAAAAAGGCGCGCCGTACCATAGGGAATCAATGGTTTTGCTAGCGACGCGTTTTTATAGAGTCGTGTCTGGTGTGATCGGCCCCTAAGGCAATCAGTAGACACACCTGCTCAGTTGGTCTCCCTTTGGATTGGCTCTCAGGGTAAACTCTGGATGTGGCTCATTTGTCTACAACTGGAACAGATTTGGACACCTACCTAACAACACAATGTTTAATGTGACTTTTACAACCATATCTGAGTCTTAATTTTAGTTATGCAGCTGTTTACAATGGTCATTAAGGACCATGATGACTGGCCTGGCGCATGCCTTATTATTGTGCAATCATCACCAATCTATTTTGTGTACTTTCTCCTATATGAAACATGTTGACATCTGTTATTTTAATTTACACATCAATGCTGCTTTTATTCCATGAGTACTTTCCCTCTGACTGAGAGAATCCACACACATCTTTTTATGAACGTGAACTAAAGCAGGGAATCAAAACCGCACAAGTTCATGTGGCTTAGGAAAGCATAGATGGAAGCCCAAGAAGGAATTAAAAAGCAGGCAAATAAAGGCATTTACAACTCAGGGACGTCATCACATTTCCGACTGGTGCAAGGTTTAACAAGCTCCCTAAATACGAACGACAATTACATGCTGTGGAAGTGCAAAACAAATATCTTGGGTTGGAAAGTCAAGGCTGGCTCTGCGGGAAGAACACTAATGCTCCAACTGAAGGCTGTGGACTGAGAATACTTCTGAGGATTGGGTTTTCCCCGGGGTCCAGGTGATGAATAAAATGTGATTAACTTTACCAAGATCCGATAGTTTACTCATCATGATCCCAGAGCCGAGGAGCCTCTGAAAGCGTTGACACCATGCAACTCAAACTC
>NW_027175931.1:15934122-15941622 GCF_023055335.1 Clinocottus analis | reverse complement strand
TATATATATATATATATATATATATGTATATATGTATATATATATATATATACATATATATATACATATATATATACATATATATATATATATATATATATATACATATATATACATATATATATATACATATATATACATATATATATATATATACATATATATATACATATATATATATATATACATATATATATATATGTATATATATATATATATGTATATATATATATATATATATGTATATATGTATATATATATATATATACATATATATATACATATATATATACATATATATATATATATATATATACATATATATACATATATATATATACATATATATACATATATATATATATATACATATATATATACATATATATATATATATACATATATATATACATATATATATATATATATATATATATATATATATATATATATATATATATATATATGTGTGTGTATCATATGTTGACCTTGTTTAGGATAGTAGTATCTCAGGTTAGCGTGCTAGAGGTCAGGCTGATGTCATTAGTGTTTGGTCAGTAACATCTGTCATTGCATTGCAATCCTTCCAATAGTTGCTGAGATAGTTCACTCTGAACCAAACAAGTAGACCTGCTGGTGGTGCAAGAGAAAACGTTGTGGGATCACCGGTCACTGGACCGGTGATCCCACAACAATAGATCGACCGATAATGAGCTAAATGCTAAATTGATAAATACCTATCCACCCACAGAAACTCTCTGTCTGAACACTGTCTCCTGGCAGCTCCAAACAGTTAGAGTCCCTCTGGAGCTCTCCTGAATATTGGCAGCAAATGTTACTGCAGCACCTCAAAGTAGGACCAAAAATGCACCCGATGGTTTTTGGCCAGTTAAGACCGATTTCTACTCCGGGACCCTAGAAAAATATTGGCCCTGTTGAGACCCACCAGTATTACTTCACTAAGCCAATACTCTTTTATCTTTCATACAACATCTGAAGAAAATTACATTAGTACTGCCATGTACTTTGTTAAATATAAAAGGAAAGTTGAAAGTCTCGTAAAATAAAATATTAATTGCTTTGACCACAGAAGCCTGGTATAGGGAATGGGCTTGTGGTAAAGGTTTGAAAAGTCATTACTAATCATTCAGCTTGTCGGGTGTGTTTATATGCATTGCTTCCAGTCCCACTGAGTTTAATCTGACTTCCTATTTAAAGGGGGGAAACTGGTGAGGCAGAACACATTTTCGACAGACATTAAACAGACATCCAAGTCAAAATAAACGCTCCTGAGTGAAGCCTGAGCCCTGAAGCTCTGCCTATGCCCTGAACAAGTGTAAGTGTGTGTGCGTGTGCATGTGTGTGTGTGTGCACGTAATGAAAAAAGGGTGGAAGACCAGATTACAGTCACTCTCATTTCCACACGGGAACTTGGACAAAAAGGTCCAGGACCTATTTAATCAAAAACATTATTTCAGTAGAAATCATGAAATTCCTGGCCACAAATTTATGGAGACCAAGTTGGTGACTAGGGTGAAAAAATCTTTAATGTCTGTGCATTCTGTTATGGTACGATGTCCTTTGTGAACATTGAGATTACATTACAATTTATTTTTTTTAACCTCAACATTCTACACACAACACCCCAGAATGACAAAATGAAAAAAAGCTTTATCAATGTTTTTTAAAATGTATTAAAAATAAAGAATGAAAACATAAAATGTACATAAGAATTCACAGCCTTTGCTCAATACTTTGTTGAAAGACTTTTGGCAGCAATTACAGCCTCAAGTCTTCTTGGGTACGATGCCACAAGCTTGGCACACCTATTTCTGGGCAGTTTCTCCCATTCTTCTTTGCAGAACCGCTCAAGTTCCATCAGGTTGGATGAGGAGCGTCTGTGCACAGCCAGTTTCAGATCTCTCCAGAGATGTTCAATTGGGTTCTAGTCAGGGCTCTGGCTGGGTCACTCAAGGACATTATGCTATTGGCCAGGTGATGAGCAGTGTCTGGTTTTCTCCAGACATGATGCTTGGCATACAGGCCAACAACTTCAATCTTTGTTTCATCGAACCAGGGAATTTTGTTTCTCATGGTCTGAGAGTCCTTCAGGTGCCTTTTTGCAAACTCCAGGTGGGCTGTCATGTGCTTTTTACCAAGGAGTGGCTTCTGTCTGGCCACTTTACCAAACCGGTCTGCTTGATGGAGTGCTGCAGAGATGGTTGTTCTTCTGGAAGGTTCTCCTCTCTTCATAGAACAATGCTGAATCTCTATCAGAGTGACCATCAGATTCCTGGCCACCTCCCTGACTAAAGCCCTTCTCCCCCGATTGCTCAGTTTGTCTGGGCGACCAACTCTGGGAAGAGTCCTCGTGGTTCCAAACTGCTTCCATTTCCGGATGATGGAGGCCACTGTGCTCATTGGGACCTCCAATGCTGCAAGTGTTCTGTACCCTTTGCCAGATCTGTGCCTCGATACAATTCTGTCTTGGAGATCTCCAGCAAATTCCTTGGACTTCGTGGCTTGGTTTGTGCTCTGACATGCAGTGTCAACTTTGGGACCTGATATAGATAGGTGTGTGACTTTCTAAATCATGTCCAATCAACTGGATTTAGTACAAGTGGACTCCAATCAAGTTGTCGGAACATGTCAAGGATAAACACTGGAAACGGAATGCACCTGAGCTCAATATTGAGTGTCATAGCAAAGGTTGTGAATACTTATGTACATGTCATATATTCATTCTTTATTTGTAATAGATTTGCAAAAAATTTGCAAAAACCTTTTCACTTTGAAATTATGGGGTGGTGTGTGGAGAATGTTGAGGGAAAAAAATAATTAAATGTATTTTGGAGTAAGGCTGTAGAATAACATGTGGAAAAAGTGAAACGCTGTGAATACTTTCCGGATGCACTGTATCTTGGGCATAGAGTAAAAGAGTTTAAAATAACAGGTGCATATGCAGGATGTTGAACAGATTTAGACGCAAATACAGGTGAAAAAGAAAATAAAATACTCAAAGCCCTGTGATCACCTGGCACTCTTGACAGAAGACTATGGAATACATTTTTCTGCAGGTGACAAAAAAAAAGCTTTTTAAATGTGCATGTCATTTTTAAGTCACGTACACCAGTGCTATAATACAGAACAAAGGTATTCCAAGCCCTATAATCAATATAGCTTCACAACAAACCAAAATGACAGTAAAAGTACGAATAAAATATATAGAGTCACTTCCTTAAGTTACTAATGGTATCATGTAGCTTACACACTGAGTAGATTTGGATTGCAAAAGTGTGTGAGTGTGTGAGTATGTGTGCGTGCATGGTCGTAATGTGACAGTGAAGAACACGATAACCTCATGGTGGACAAAAAGCATCACTTCTCCAAATCCCCTTAATCTGGTGGATCGCTTTATACAAATGCTTGATGATTTCCATTTAATACACTTTAGAAGATGGATACATCCTGTCCACTGAGCAAAACCTGTCATGAAAATGCATTGAAACACAAGGGCTTAGTGCCACAATGGGCTTTTGCCATCAAAAGTGTTTGTGTGTGTGTGTGAGCTAAGTGGAATTTTCTGCTTGCAACCATGTAATTAATAGCCTGCATACAGGACTTTAAGCAGATTTAAATATATGTGTTCAGGAGTATGAAATATCTTTGCCGTTCATATTGCTTAGATTTTGCTTGGTATTTCCTGTCCTTGTGAGGGGTAGGAGGTGGCAAATGACACCCAAAATAATGTTGAACAGAAGTAGAGTAACAATGTCTGTGCTTGAAGCACTGCACTAGAAAGCAAACATGACCTGATGCCATGATTAAAGGCCAGATACACATTATCCACGCCAGCGTATAACTTGAATTCACATGCTCGAGCAAAAAGAAGTAGACACTCAATTAACTCCGTCTACTGCCTTTAGCCAGTGTATAAATGACCTACTTAATAAGATGTTGACCTCAGGTGCTTTTAATATTGCCAGAAATCAGCGATTGGTCCTTCCGTTTTGTGAACAACCCCACGGATAGCGATTGGTCAGATGCTGAATGGAGTTTACCAGGGACTTAATGAATCCTTTTACTAATTGGTGTTCTTCACTGGGGGTTCATACATATGGTGCTTTGAGCAGTTTCTATTCTGTTCTCAATCACACTGCTTCCTATATACAGTCCAGACAGCGACAGGAGCTGCTACACCAGATGAGAATGTGTTGACAGGTAATAAAAGCCTCTGGATGAAGCTTTCCAACCCAGTGAATGGCAGCAACTATCTCCCAGGTGGTAATGTGGGTAAAGGTAAGGGCAGAGACATGGTTGATGTGAGTGAAGTAAGTTCTTACTGCAAGGGCAGGGGAAATTGGAAAGCTAAAAATCCAGTTAGGTCCAGTGCTAAAAGGGGGTTTGGTAGTGTGTATGTCAAGCCTGTACTCCCATCCGTAATGTCAGTCATGTCTTGTAGTGTTATTCCTCCCAGTCTCATTCCAGCCTGTGAACAGATAAAATCTGGAATAGACTGCAGCCTAGAGCAGATTTCTCAGCTTTTGTATCTGACGGCTATGAGTCTCTGGTGAGGAGCGCTGTAAAGGGGCCAGTAACAATTCATGGGCCCTACATTTGTTCATTGCGAGTGCCTTTTTCTGCTGTAAGATGAGTTGTTTGTGAGAAAATTGGTTCAGTGAGAAACATTTTTGTGTTCCCTATTTCACCGTCATTGGAACAACACATCACTAATTGTGTTCGTCCTATAGAACGTTCAAAGCCTGGAAGTGTTTATTTGTTTAGAGTAATGTGTCAAATCCCATTTGTTTGCTCAAGTTTTGAAGCAGCTCTAGGTGAAACATAATCAGGTTTTTACATACCATCCTTATAGCCAAGGTTCATTTGAAAGGTTTCATCAAACTCTTGACAAGAATGCAAGGTAATTGAAAGAAATACAATATGTGCTCGACAATAACATTGCTTAGGGCCTCTCCCTGCACGGTTCTGTATAGATTATCGTAAGGTAAATGGGCTAACTGAACCAGACCTTTATCCAATAAGACACACAGAGGAGATTGTGTGGCTCAGGTGGGCTCAGCTCATTGTCAGTGAATTTGATTAGCTCAAATAATATTGGCAATTTCCATTGCTTTGAGAAAAAGAGATTTCAGCCTTTATAATTCATTTTAGGTTATTCTCTGATTCAGTGATGAACTTTGGGCTGTGGGATGCACCAGTAACCTTTCACTGTCTAATGAATGTGGTTGTGTTTGGGCTGAATAGCTGTGCACCTTAATGACATAGAGATCTACAGCGTAAGTGGGGAAATTGTTTTCAGTACATCAGGGAGCTGATCGACACCTGACAACTGTCAGTGACCAACTGACAACTGACCAACTGTCACCTTCCTTGGGAAGGAAGGGGGCTTAGGGCAGGCGGGTAAATAATGGGACGGCTGTTGTTGAACAGTATCCAGTGCCAACCTCCACAAAGGAGCTCATGTGCTTTTGGAGTTTAGGGAGCTACGATCGCAGCTTATAGGGGGACTTTTCAACTGTGGTAGCTCCTCCGACAGATCTGCTGAAGGCTGGAGCAAAGTACATCAGATTTATACCAGCAAGCTTTTAAAAACATTGAAGCTGTCTTGTGTTTAACTTTTTTTTTTCTTGGAAACGCTTACCTTGTTCGAGTTGAATTACTCTGGAAAAAAGGCACTCTCTCGTGGCATTTTGAAATTTACATGATTCCAGTTCTCTCGTAGTCTACATGGGTCATAAAAGCACTAACTTTTCTTCATTAAGTGTCCAAACACATAATTATATGTTGGTTTCTGTTTTTACAATGGTACTGTTTGGGCATTCACCACATTAAAGGTTCAAGAAATATTGTGGCTGATCCTTTGTCACGAGAATCGTTATATCGTGATGCTCTCTGGTTCTGTGTAGAGACAACCCCTCCATCTGGAGAGAAGGTGTCCCTGGTTCTCTTTGCTTGTTGTGTTGTATTTGCTGAATGGAGGATCATACAGATGCAACTCCCCTGAAATTTTCACGCCCATCCATCCATTTGCAAGGTCACATCAGGAACTGGTGGTTTTTAATCTATATTCTTTAACTATATCTGTAACTGAAAAATGCATACTAATATTAATACAAGATATTATCAATCTTGCAACACCTAGAAATGAGCATTTTCAGGAAAAAAAAGGATTATCCTTTGAATAAAATACTTCCGGTGTTACTATGCCATGCTTGTTTATGGCCGTAGCTTGACACAATGTCATGCAGACAAGACACTGTCATTGCTGCAACTGTGGAAATTACACCTTTGTTCCAAACATAACGGCAATGGGATTTGAATTTAAATCCAATTGCACTTGACGGCACCAGTCATGACCGCCAGTGTTGCCAAATCCACAACACAGACTTCATGCTTCATAGTTCCCAAGATATACACTCTAAATGCTATTGATTCCACAGTAACATAATGAGTAATAATAAAAAGTGTAAATGGAAGTCCACTTTTGAATGTACAATCAGCCTTTGAGAATGGCAGATGGTAACCCCTTTTAAAATGTAAGTACGAGACAGGGGAGGTGACATTCTTCACATGGAGCACGTAAAAAACCATGACCCTGATATCTGCTCAGAATATCAATCTGTATTAGCGAAACCCCTGAAATAGCACATCCAGCAGTGATATGCACAGTGACGAAGGACTATATTGGTGAAAGAAAGAGAAAAAAAGGACCACATCCTTTCAGCATCTGGAGATGTGAGGGGGTTGCTGGTAGTTTGGAAATGTCACTGACAGTTCCCAAAATCTGGAGAACAAAGCATGGTTATTCATCAGTGAACTTTTGCCCAAGACATGTGCGTTCTCAAACACCCACAAACAGTTGAATTTCCTCTGTCTTGGAAAGAAAGCAGCCTTAAGTCTCCCAGAATTTTAATACCTGTGGATGAAATTAAAATGAAAGAAAATAATAACAACAGCAAGTCGGGAAAGGAAACACAAATCCTTTCCAGAAATGTGAGCAGACATACCACGGTCTGCAATGGCACCAGCATTCTTTACTAATTCCGAAAGCCCACTGGCACTAGTGCAAAGGCTGAAAGTGATGCATATGTAGCTTTAATGTAGCTTTACTGTCAAGAAAATCACTGGATCCATACATTGTTTAGACTTAACGCATAATCCTTTCCATTGATAAAATTATGTTGAGTGTGCCTGACTGGAAATCCACAAGTACAGGGCTCTCGCACACATTCTTTTTCCCTTCTCTGGTTTTCCTTTAATTTGCAAATCTTGTAATCTAAGCCTAGAGCTGACTGAACCAACTTCTAAACCAGCACCGCTGTAGCGGCCAAGGCTTCAATCTGTTTTTCATTTAAGTGTCAAGACGGCATCCTTTTTGGTGGTGAACAAAAGCTGTTATTTCAAAATGATTATATGCTAAAATTTGTGTGAGGACCTTAGTAAGTTTATGAACAGCCCCAATGGAAAGTACTGCGCCGC
>NW_027175931.1:15926622-15929122 GCF_023055335.1 Clinocottus analis | reverse complement strand
TGAGATTAACGCGACCTTCTGGAAGACCTTAACCAGGACAGACAACGAAGTGGAGTCAATGAAGGCCTTCCTCAAACACTCACTCAAACCATTGTTTACCAAAATTCTGTTTATACTGTTTATAACTTGGCCAAAATTTATTTAATTTAGCCGGTTACAATAAAGAAGTATAGTAGTTGTCGCAAACTATTCAAGAGGTCCATTCCAGTTGAATATGAATGCAAGAGTAGAAACTCATATGTGGTTGATGGCGTGCTAATCTGCCTGTCTTTAGTATTGGTGTTAAATACATATTAGATCCTGTTGGTAAAGGTGGAGATGTTTATTCTGAAGCATGAACTCACCCAGAAGACCCTGTGCTCTTGCACACCCCCAGCAGAGGCCTCTTGTCAGAAAAACTGTCCGTCTTCAGAGGACCTGAGGAGGAAGAGGAGTTACAGAAGGAGGGATGAGAAACAGAATAATCTGCACACAACAAAGAGGGACATTCTTTCAATGAACATGTGAGGCCTCTCGTGGTGCCAACCCTCATTCAACGGGCAGCCTATTACCATGACAGGAAACATGCAGATTACATTACTACTGTTAGAATTCTATAACTTAATTATGGGCAGCAAACATTTCAGATTTTCTTCTCCAAAATCAGGCCACAATTTGCAAATTAGCAGACTACTATCCTCGCCAGCCAAAAGGTGGAATCCATGTCACGTAAAGCTTGGTGTCCTTCCCTTTTTTGTTCCTCCACTATGTGAAGTTTTCAAAAGAAAAGGAAAAACATGATTTTTTTAGAAAAGGACAAATTAGATTGAGAAATCTCCTGAATGTTGAAAAATGTAGTAAGCTTGTCTGTGTATCTCCTTATTTGTTTTGGGGTTTCAGGGTGGAATTATAGCATGGTAAAAACCCAGCAGGCATATTTAAAAAATGAAGAGAAAAAATGTTGCATTAAGACTTAAGTGGACTGATCCTGGTTTTTCCATGATTGTCTCATTCTCGAAGACGAGCGGAGGATCAGGGGACTGAGAGGTTGGGGGCTCTTAGATCGAAGATGTTACCCTTTAGAGGACTGTAATTTGAGGCTTGACAGTAATCAGTCTGAGTTCCTGTGGTATGGCGTAAGGGGCCGATGTGCCTTCCCTACCAGCCTTTAACACTCCAGACAGGGGCCTTTCTTCTTGCATGTTTCTGCCATCACACATCGTTCCCACTCAGGATACTGCGCCGTAAAAAAGTATAACTTTCAGGAACTTAGTGAAATGCCACATTTACAAAAATAAACTTCCTGGTAAAAAAAAATGCAACATTTAATGAATAAAAAAGACTTTGATTTAATAACGAGTGAAAAGGACAGAAAGTCCTGCTGACCTTCATCCAGGCAAGTTGGATGTTTTCGAAATACTAGAACATAGGCTTCAACAGCCAACTCGTTGTTTTTAAACTTCATAGAAATACAGCATCCCAAGTTCTATCCTGAAGACATACAAAATGACCCACACCGACCGACAGTACATATTATCATATATACATATTCACATTTTCTCAATGCTCATGTGTTATCAATCAAGGGGAACAGTGTTGTCCCATCTTTCCAAGACAACGGATGATCGCAGGTTGTAAACTCCGGAGAGGATGTGGTTAAATGCATTAGCTCCCTTTGAAAAACCACTACTCTCTATTCTAGGAAAACAGAAACATGCCTTATTATAAATCAACACCTATTTTCGGGTCTTTCTCAGTCCGCCCACCCACAGCCTCGCATCCTACACAATTGGCCTTTTAATGGCTCGCCACAGAGCAACACTGTTCGCACCCTAGCAGATTGCAATCACTGTCCTTCCCTCCAGTAGTACAATCCATATTTATTTTCTGCTGAGAGAATTGGTCCCCTCATGTGTCATAGCTATCTGCTGCTTCTTATTACTGTGGTTTCTTTCATCCACTTCCAGCGCTCTTCAAATGCTGCCATTGTGTGTTGTTGAAATCCACCAAAGACCGGAACCCGGACACAGAACAAAAAGGCGATTTTCTCACCGGAAAAAATAAATGGCACAAATCAGAGAGACCATACAGCCACTTTCTCAGCTCTGATTGACACCTGCAGAGATCAAATGTTAACTTCATGTCTGGCAAGGATCTAATCAGTTGAACCACTAAACAGAGCTTTGAGGATCAGAGCACTGGTATTCACACTGCAGTCAACTTTACAGTGTCAACACTGCGACTTTTTTACTATTTGTGACATAACGTAATATAATAAAAAGTGGAAACAGAATTAAGAAGTTGGAGAAGCAGGACTTTTTATATTACTACATTTGGTGTGCATTGTTTCTTTAAAAACACGCTGAAAACACTTTGGATTTCGGGACAATATTTTTTTTTTGCAGTGTTCTGTAATTACAATTTGTGCCACAGGGAAGCAATAATGATAAGCAAACAAATTTCAAGATACAAGATTATTCTTTTCAGTTGGAGAATTACAAAATAACACAAAAGCGTCAAT
>NW_027175931.1:15831622-15921622 GCF_023055335.1 Clinocottus analis | reverse complement strand
GTCTTCAGCACATCCACTGACACTTGCTGCAGACACTTTTTTTCCACGCAGGTAATTTCATCTCAACCCGTCCACCACAGTCTGCCTCTTATCAGGCTGTGGTGGACGACACCTCTCCAGTGTGAGGAGACAGTAATCTACATCTCCTAAACAGCTCTGTCAGCATCCATATAACCAGTCAGGAGTCCCCCATCTCGCCAGTGTGTGAAAGTGTGTGCGCGCACGTGTGCATGTGCGTGTTCGTGCTCTGCCGGGCCATTACAGAGGGTGTTGGCTTAGCGACTGTCACAAACACTTCACAGCCACTCTAGAGCCAGAGACTGAGGCACCTTCAGTGCTTACTTAAAACCCTGTGAAAAAACACGACCCAGAAACATCCCATAAACTTTCAAAAACTGAAAGAAAAAAAACACTGAGGGAGGACAGCGTGCGATAAAAGGCTGCGGAGAGCTGTGCAAAACGGGATTGGGGTTCAAATAAAAGCGAGAGGCAGAGGGGCCTCACGGAGCTCACAGCTCTACCTCGTGTGTGCGTCGTGGGGCTGGAACGGCCGAAATGCTCTTGTTTCACCATCAGAGCACCAACGGAGTTGCCACATCACGGGTAAAGTAAGAGTTTGTCCTCCTATCCGCGGCCGGTGGATGTTTATAAAACAGACTGTTGAAGGACTTTGGTGTGTTTAGATCTCACAGGATGTATGTGAAGTGTACGTGTTTCAGTGACAGCCAGTACATGAAAGGCGATACCCGGAGAGAGAGGCCTCCGCGGCATCAGGGGTCATTTGTTAAGTTGCAGAGCAGACGATCTTCTAATGATTTTCCGAAAGCGACTTCGAGGTCGTGACGTTTCCTGGATGAGACGCCGCGACCACTCAGCTTGGCCCAGTCGCCACAATACATGTGAATAGAGAAATGGATCTCAACATATAGCTTGCAAAGATAAACGAGAAAGGAGAACACTTGTGTTTAGCAGTTTACAGCGTGTGCCCGTCGGATTTTTTTTTTTTTAATTCAATTTCTGCACATCTGAACTGTAAACAAAAAGGTCATAATAAACAGAGTCACCATATCTCTTTAAAAGGCCTCCATCTAGTGTCCAAATTAGACATTACATCAGGAAAGCGCTGGAGCTAGTTGATTCTGCGACGAGGCGGCCTGCAGAGAGGCATCAGAGCCAGGACATGTTGGTTCCAGCACAATAACCTCCATCTTAACGTTAGCAAAAGTAAAGCGTGATGTGGACCACGTGAAAGAAACGGAGAGAAGAGCTCCAGAGAGATGGGTGAGCACTGCTCAGCACCATCACCAGCTGTTCATGGAGGACCACTAGACCCAACAGTGCAGGATGAAGACATAAGACTCTTATTACTTTTACTGTATGGTAGTTTCTATGGTTGTAGTTGTGGCGTTATATTGAACTTCAATTTGTTCCGACGATCCGTAGTTTTTGTCTACAGTCATTGAATATAATTGTTTGGAATTATGCACACATTATTCATGTACATGTGGACATTTGTGTGGAGAGACATACTGTAACGCAGTTGCCGAGTAGTTTGTGAATATGCATGTATATATTTTTAGTTGATGCACTTGCTACATCTGTTCAAATCAAATTTATTCTCGGAGACAAGTTAAAAAGATTGACAAAATCATCAAAATAAAATGAGTGCATTGTGATAAATCTGGGTGAACCCATGTCTGCTGAAGTCCAACAGCGACTTTTTGATGGGCTGCACTTGGCCTCAATGAGAGATGTGGAACATCAATCACTGCCCACGACTTGTGTTCTTTCAGTGTCTTTATGCTCTACTTTTGTTTTCTGGCCGACCTCCGTTCAGAAGCAAGCAGCGAATTTCAGCAGGATGTGAGGAGTTGTGATGGTCCGTTACAGACCTGAGGAGAAGGAAAGCGCTACCGTTTGAAGCAAACACTGTCTAGAGCGTGGACAAGACTCCCACCTAGTGGACATCAACTGCACTGCAACAGTGATGAACGTAAGCAGTGAGAAAGATTCAACTGTGTATTTTATGTTCAACTCTACTAAATAAATATAACTACCATACACATATTCAGTTGCTATTGTTCAATTATATTAGTTAGAGTTTTTTCATTTGTTTTACAAATAAATTTAATTAACTATTGGTTTTATTATTTCCTATATTTCCTCTTATTTAGCTGGATCTCAAATGATTTGACCGTTAACATTTGATCCATCTTATGTTTGTCTGCATGATTAAAGACAAATGTAAGTAAGCCCTCTCTACTAAGCATGGCAGAAACACTGGTGACCTGGCTAACTGAGGAAACATCAAGTAGGAGTGATTTACTGAAACACAGGAGGTATCAATACTTGAATAAAACCGACAGAGGCAGTGCTGTAGCATTCAACGTTTTGTCAGCAGCTTGGTCTGCCTGATGGATGTCACTACACAGAGAAAAAACAGCTCCACTTCTTCATTGCTGCCCGTTTTCTCAGGCCACATTTACACGTAGCCAGGTATTTACAGAAACAAATATTTCTGCCCCTCCGTTTTCAAAAATAACGTCATACACACATGATCGTTTTCCAAAAGGTTTCTGTTTACATGAACCCGCATAAATACGCCACCGAGCTCCGTGATCAGTAAGCAAACTGTAAACAGAGGACGCTCACATATGACGTGATGCATTTTTAGTCGTGTACGGTGATGTTTGAGGACCTAAAACTCTGTTTGACCAAGTGCACACGCAAACACGAAAACAGAGTTTTCATAGATCTCTGCTTTGGCCGGAGATTTTAGAAATGATCGTTTTCTGTGATAAAATCTCCGTTTTGGTGTAAATAAAAAGCCAAACCGTATGAATATATATGCGTTTTCCCCTCATGTAAACAGGGACTCAGAAGCCTCATGTTTGGCCAGAAGGCATGTCTCAACAGAACCAGGGTCTGACAATGATTTGACTGGAGTTTAACATGTGACCCCAATAAGCACATGATTTTGACATCATCCAAAAACACAATCAATTGTAAGGGCTGTCTGTTGACACAGTCACAAAAATTGTTTATAAACTCTTTTAGTCTGTCGGTTTGGATTGACACAAAAAAACAAGAAATATGCTTCAACAGCTATGAAGCTGGTTTAAAAAATGTGTTGATGAAAGCACTATGTAAAACACTTCCTAACCTAGTGCCCAGTGCCCTGTTCTAGAAAGCAAGAGCAGGGAAATCTCTGAGTTAGTTAACCCTGACAACGAGAGGAAACTCAAACTCTTGGTCAGTAACTATAGGAAGTGACGTTATGACTCTAACCTGCCGTCTCCTTCCTCTTACAGACCCACACGATTGAATTTCCCAATCAAACAGTGTGTAGGAAATGAGATTTGCTGCAAGCCAGAATGTAATTCTGAGAGAGCTGGTGGTGAAGCAGCTGCAAAATAAGGCTTAAAAAAAGCGTTTATTTTTTAAATAGGCTGCAAATTTTAACAGCATTTTAGTGACAACTAAATGTGTTACGAAATGTGTTAAAGGAGCTCAAATATAGTTACGGAATGCTTTTAAGATTAAAATAGATGTGGAACATTTAAAAACTCCTCTGTTCTTTCACCTCAATGCCTTTTTAAGTGCAAACCACTAAACACATTCTTACTGAATCAGATTGTGAACTTATGATCATGCATTTCATCATTGTATGTACACACATTGTATTTTTCACCTTCAGTGGCTCGGCGGTGGTTTCTCATTTTAAATGTAATGTGGGCATAGCCCACCACTTTATCATCCATATTAATAATGGAAGATGAGAAATGAATGGACAATGCTGAATACAACTTTATTGTTGTAACTCATTGACACGTTTTCCCTGCTTTGACAAAGTATCCTGAGCCTGTTGCCAGGTGAAGCTGATTAACTGAACAGACTCACTCTGATCAGCTGTTCTGGAACTAAACACTCAACTCAGAGTTCCGGGTCAGGGTTTGTTCATCCTGCTTTCTTGTTTTTGGTTCTTACTTTTGAAGACTCAATCAACCCTTTAGTACTGCACAAAGACAGTACTTTGATCCGAGTGTTTCAGTACACATCTCCATCTGAATGAATTAGTGTAGTGAAAACCTGTGGCCCAGAAGCTTATGGTTTATGGATGAGGTGACAGTTGTACCGGCCCGGTAGGTGTGTGACTTACAGAGACGCTCCAGATCTGCATCCCATCAGTGTAGCCAACCATGAGGCAAAGAGGAGGGTCCGTGGTGCCGCTGTGCATCTCCATGAACTCTGGATTGCGGGAAGTGTCTGTGCAAAAAAACATGGCGTTAATTAGACGACGTGTTGAATCAAACAGTAATATGAAAACTAACCAAAAACAGTGTGTTGTCAAGTTTTCTTTTGAGTTGGACATCCAAACAGATTTAAATGTAAAGTTTAACAGCATTTTTTATCCAATCACATTTCATTCTTTATCTAGCGCATTTCCTCCACTGTGGTGCGCCGCGACCGACTCTAAGTTGGCTTGGATAGGCTCGGGCCGAAGGTGGCGAGCCAGCGCCGGCAGCGTGGTTAAGAGCGCCCGTGCCCTGACCTTGCCGCTTCCCAGGGCCGAGGATTATGTGCTTGTGGTGCCTTCTCTCCCTGCCGGGAATGCACTCTCCTTCGAGTGCATCAACCGCGTCGCTTCACCAGGGATCGGCCCACATAAAGGGCATCAGGGTTCTCCGGCGATGTCGGCAACCCACCCGATCCGTCTTGAAAGACGGACCAAGGAGTCGAACGTACACGCAAGTCAGATACAGTACGGGGCGTGTGTACCAACCCACAGTTGCTTAAGGTCTCTCCTTCTTTTCCTCTTTTTCTCGTCATTTGGAGCGGTTGCGCAGTGCGGCCCCCAAACCCCGTATGCTAGTGGTGGTGCCGTGTGGTGGAGTGTATAAATGCACTGTGTATTGGGTGCGTCGGTCTGTGACAGTAACTCCAGGGACACCCCCCCCCCCCACTAGTCCACCCGTGATGTGGACTATACGGCACTCACAGCCCTCGGTCTGAAACACACGACCTGCCACTAATATGCTCTCTCATATACATACATACATACATACATACATACATACATACATACATACATACATACATACATACATACATACATACATACATACATACATACATAACATGTACACTTACATATATAGTTGCAGCTAGATGTCTTTTACACACAAACAACATTTAGGTTGTGTCGGTTACCAAATTACCGTTGATGTCAGCTTTCTCAAATCGAACCCAAATGATTTTCTCCTTCTCATCAGTGGGCGGAGCTCCGGTGTATGCCTGTGACAGACGGAGCAGAGGGTGGACAGAACCAGCAGAATGTCTTTTTTATATTAATCTTGTTTATTGTATACAAGTACAAAGAGCTACATGAAACCGGAGTCAAATTCCTTGTACTCGTAAACACACATGGCCAATAAAGCTGATTCTCATAACTAACGGTGTTCAGTTTGCCAGCTGAAAGTATGTTTGCAGGAGAATTTGTATTCAAGGATAGCTGCTGGACAATTGGCAGATTTCTTTTTGTCTGGAGGCTTTAGGTACAGAGCCGCCTCGACACTGGTTTCAAATCAGCTCCTGTTGTTCCTTCAAGTAGATGCCAGTACTCTATTCATTTTTATCACCTTTTGTATTGTTCTCTGTGTTTTATTCCTCTACTATAAGTTGTGTCTTCTCTACATTACTGACAACTATTTTCAAAGCATACCATACAGTTTTAGAGCAATTCACCAATTTTCACATGTTAGTTTTCCATTCTTTCCAATACAATTTAGATTTTCCCATATTGAGATGTGAAACTAGCGTGAGACAGATAACCATTTACAATATACATATGATTTCCAATTCAATCATAATTTTGATACAGCTGTTCAAGCCTTGAGACTATTACCTGTGTCCCCGTTCCATACCGATATCATAAAGAAGATACTATGTAATAATTAGTACAGTTGGTGGAAACAAAACCAATGTACTTTTCAATATTGTACTGACAGAAAATGCTCCGCTATAAATCAACATATGGAATGTCAATAAAACTTCAGAATATAAAAGCAAAACGGTCATCAAACATATTGAATTGTTTCTTTGTTTTCTGAGATCTTTCTGAACCCGTCTCATCTGAACACAACAGTTACTTTGAGAAGAAATATGAGAACAGTTACCTGGGGGACCACATCCTGCAGGAAGGTCACCACACTTTCCATGTAGGACTGCTCCCTGTGACAGCAAGAAGATCATGTCACTGTGTGTGTGTGTCACACACACACACACACACACACACACACACACACACACACACACACACACACACACACACACACACACACACACACACACACACACACACACACACACACTCCTTACGTAGCAGCTTGTGCTCGCACTAGAACCCCTCCAGCACAGCGACTAGGTCTGCGTGGAGAGTCCGACGCCATTTCGTCTTCCGTCTTTTTGATCCTGAAAATGTACATAGAGACAGTTTAACATGACAGCGACAAACAAATAAACACAATCCCTTCACCCTTGACAGCAAGTTGTACAGGCGAACATAATGGTGTGTTTCTCTGCAGCATGCAAACATTTGCATGAAACGCCATGTGCTTTAGTCGCATTTCTCGAGTCTAAAAAAATGTAAATAATACTAAAACAATGTGTAAAACTTCCGTCACCATTTCCCCACTTCACATCCCTTGTTTTAACTGAATTTACAATGATAGTCGTAAACAGCGAAATGCAAAAGCTGGAAACAAAGGATGTTTGAAATTTGGGGTGATAAATGACTTAAAGAGTCATTTTCTTTTGACCAATTATTCAATCTATTGTTTCAGCACAATAATCGTTTATAGTCCATAAATAAGGATGCACAAAAAAAACAGTAATGATGCTGATAGCGGGCTAAAATAGTCCATGCAGATTATGTGTAAGAAAAAACTGAGCCGATCAAATTAACAAAGTACTACAATCCAGTAGAATAACCCTGCAATAAATACTGTGTTTGAGGCTGCAGTTTGTAATGGCACTTGTCAATGTGTTTTACTGCCACACAAATTATTGGAACAGAACATTAGACAATGTCTCCGTATTATGTAATCCAACACATCAACAGCATCCTCAAAAACGACCAGTGGAACCAGATCTTCTTAAAAGTCATTTAACATGCCAAATGTAGGCTAAGATGCTGATCTGGATTTTAAATGCATTCAGTGTGGCCTGTCTAATATTTAGTTCACATGACTTATTATCAGTGAGGGTTCACAAAGTACTAGAAACTCCTATCAAAACCTCATTCTTGAGAGAGAAATTTTAAATGATGTTGAAATGTCCCACCAAGCCATTTCACAACTGAATCCCTCCAACAAGACCATTAGGACTCTGTAGTATCAAAGTGAAATATCTGCTCTATCGCTCTATCTGTGTCTGCAGGCTGAGCTCGACTGCAGACAAGAAGAGAATGAAACAAGCACCCTCACATAGAGCATCTGAGGTCCTCCTTAGGATCAAAGTCAGGAGCCCCAATATCGAGGAGAGTTCAAAGTAAAAATGGTTGCTCCTCCTTAGCATTATACAGTGACCATTGAGGTGTTCCAACATGCAATTAGGATGCCTCCAGGTCATGACTGGTGCTTTACAACAGGCAGATTAATGGTGAGCAGGAGACCTTAAAACCCTGGACATGCTGATGGAATTCTAGTCCGCAGCTCCCTGAACGAGTTGGAGATCTGCTGCCACCATGATTAATACATCATTGGTGAATGCAGGTTGTGGTGACATCAACATAACCAATATCTTCAGGGCCGTGAAGCCACGTGCCCTCAGGAACTTCACATGGACTAATGTGGCTGGTCAGCCTGCAGGTCTTGATGCCCTCGCCTGCAGGTCTTGATGCCCTGGAGCCACTTGGTAAAGCAACTCTCGTCTGTTTTAGTGGAGCATGAGTAGTATTACGCAGCTCGGGGATAACAAGTTCCCCCGCGGTGACTGGACCGTGTCCAGAGACGTTATCTACCACACCGGCCTCCGCTTATGCAACCCTGCAGACAGCAGGGCTGAGCGGGCTCCTTTAGGAGTCGAGCCCCTCTTGCCCATCTCAGCCTCGGCTGTCTTGAACATCTGTTCTGCCAGCTCGCGAGACAAGCAACGAGGAGAGCCAGCGCGTGGCAGCCAGTGGAACGACGGCCGGGTGCACGCGACAACACCACCGGCTAACGTTTAGTTAACTTGTGTCCCCGGTTAGACGGGGGACCCCGCAGCTAACTAAGCTAGCGTTAGCATTACCATTCGCTGATAAAGAGTGTGGTGATAAAAAAAGACACCGCTGAGGACTCGAGAAGCGTTTGTCACGTTTTAGATAGACATTGCTGACAAGCGGCTGTAGTTACGCACCGAGGTGGAGAACGTGGAGTAGGTCCTCGCTTGTGAACTAGTGTGGTGGTCCGAGGAGCTCTTCACAACAACGCCAAAACATAAACAGTCTGGGTTTGCGGAACTGTGTCGTGTAGTTGAAAGCCAATCGGAGGACAGACACGGTTTCGTAAACCCAATCAGCCAATAGCCAGGCGGGGCTTCAGCATGCGTCACATATTAGAAACGATGCACTTGACAAAATAAAACCGGAATCTAATTTTATTTATTTTTTAAATGAAGAAGAAACTATTTCAGTACGCATTAGTTTTGTGGACAACGGATTATTCACTGAAGCTGCAAAAAAAGTACAAGGTCATGTTTTAGAAAGCATTTTATTTGTTGTTTATTCCGCTCATGGTAATGCACAATATAAGGAGAACAACATATTCACTATCGTGACACAAATCCATGACCGGAAAGAAGCAGAGAGAAGAATACAATGTATTTTACTTGCCTCTAACTCATAAAGTAGTCTGTTTGTGTGTTCTTTTAAATCATCCAACGTTTTTCATAATTTTTTTATGAGCAAAAACTGTAAACCTCAAATTTAAAGATAAAGAACTTGAACGATAACTTTTTTTGTTGACATGATTAAATTTCTGCCACATAAATGACCTCTTCTCGTTAACCCTGATCATTCCTGAACTTGTTTTTATTGCTTTGTAAGTTCTAACCCTTAGATATCTATTGCACTTTCCCTCATCCCTTCTCTTGATTTAAAAACAAGTAAATGGTCACGTATGCCACTAGTCTCTTAGTCTCTCACTAGTCTATTACTAGTCTCCTTTGAACAGTGTTCTCCGTAGCATTCATACAACATGTCCATTAATGTTGAACCAGTCAACATTGCAAAAAAAGAAAAATCATTACAAAGTATAACTTAACTCTCATTTTTTGCTGTTGTTGGAATAATGTTTTAATTTATAATATGTATGTGTGAGACATGCAACGGGGCCTTGTTTGCTTGTACTTCACTTCTCTTTGCAAAGACGACTTCACCTTCTGTTCTAAGCTTGTTACAATCCTTTATGTATTTACCGTATAATCCTCAATGAATCACCACGCCGGACCAAAATGTCCTTCCAACTTCTATATCGGTACCCCAGAAATAGGTTTAAAATTGAGGCAAAGAATACAAGTAACACGTGACTTTTCATAGTTTTAAACCTTACAGGTGATGCACACTGAGCGTCTTTCATCTAACAATATTCTAACCTTTTATATCAAAAAAAGAATTGATTAAAACATTTTTAAAAATGCTACAGTAAACTAATTTATTAAATACTGATACAACTAAAACATTGAATGTTTTAGATCCAGATCGTTTTGACAAGGAAAAGGCTTTAAACCATCGGCTGCTTGGCTCATAAGTTAATAGTCTTCTGATTGGGACAGCCCGCTGATAGCGGAATCGAACCTACAGTCAGCATCACTGCGGTCTTTATGCTGCCATCATGGCGGTTATCAACACTCCAAATACTCCTCTGGATTAGTTTTCAATGTGTTGGGACAGCATGGTAATAGATGTCCTTTCATGTGCCCTTTCAAAATAAACTTCTGTCTTTACAGAAAGTTAGATGCTGAGGTGCAGAAGAAGGACCCCTTGCTGCACAGTTACATCAACACGGCAGCCGCACATGCCAAGAACATTTCATTTTTGAACTCCGCCATCTTGGATATCATGCTGAGATTGAACATCCTACACTGACCAAGTCCTTATCTATGGTCCACTTCCTGTGTCTTTAAGCAGCGTTTTAGCAGACTGCTAAATAGTCACACCTGGTTGTCATCATTCTGTGCCAAGTACCAAATGAACTGTTACATAACTTTAATCTCTTTAATCTTTAAGTAATATTTTCTGGTGATTTCAACATCTCCACCACACTGCCACTTTAACCTCATAATATTTCAGGTCAGAAGGTGAAAATCTCCTCCCATTTGCCCAATGCAGCTTTTCAGTCCAGTGAGATGGCTGAGTATCTATGCTCCTAAAGAATGGAACAGTTGGCGTTTTAATCTTAGACTTACCTTATGCTATAGTGTTACGGTATATAAAAAACAAAGTCGCTAGCATTTTCTTAACTGAACACACCTTATTTGAAGAGTACGCTTGTTTTTATGTGTAAATGTATGGATCTCTGTGTTTATTTACACATTTTCGTTGCTTTAGTTGTTGCTTTATTTGTTGCTTTTAACAGTAGGCAGAACCGGCAGTTCTACATTTCCCTCTGCGACTTCTTCTTACGCAATGGCACATCTCACAGACTGCCAGTCTTTCCTGCCCTTGCAATATCAGGAGACCTTTGTCCATCATTATTCAAGAAGGTGTGTTTTTTTTTTAAAGCATGACTAAAGTAATGTTTTCTCTCCAAACCCTGGCCTCAGACTCAAATAGCCCTTCTTTGGGGCTACATTTGCTCCGCTTCTGCTCAAACTGTATGCTAATGGTCCTTTGAACAACCATTGCGGGTGCGTTTGCATTTCTAGAGCGACCCTGACGGGTGGTTACTTTTTAACCTGATTCAGTTGCTTCCGCCCTCCAAGGACTACATGCATTCCTTGCCACTTTTGAAATAAAAGGACAGTTACGTTATTTTAGCGTGTCACCCATACTTTCTTCTAACACTTGAACAGCGACACTTCCTGTGGGTGCGCCAGAGGGGAACAAACAAGGGTGCCCGTCAGTGGAACCGTGGCATAGGGAGCCGCAGCGTATTCCAGTGACAATTGGTTTATACCAATGAGTATTGGTGCCAGTCAAATCTTCAAATTGTCCTGCTAGAGGACCCCAGAACGAATATCTCCTTGGATCTTTTATTCATTGTAAAAAATCTGAATCTGCTTTTCCAGTTACATAATATGTGCGAGCATCATGACTGGTACTCTGCTCCTGAAGTGCATTGCTCACACCCTGTCTGTCTGTCTGTCTGTCTGTCTGTCTGTCTGTCTGTCTGTCTGTCTGTCTGTCTGTCTGTCTGTCTGTCTGTCCGGCTGGTGTTGATGTGTATTATACATAGAAGATGCATAGGACGAATATCATAATAATATAACAATAACATCACAACTGATTATGACTAGCTAAAACAAGTTTAATAACAGAATATCACAGAGTAAAATACAGGTTTAGCACGGCGGTGAGAGATGCTAAACAACTGTACTCTAAGAAACTGCAACATCAGCTCTCAGCAAGTGACTCTGCTTCTGTCTGGAGAGGTCTCAGGCAGATCACCAACTACAAGCCCAAAACCCCCCACTCCATGAACGACCTCCGCCTGGCAGACGAGCTGAACGACTTCTACTGCCGCTTTGAAAGACAATAGAGCAGTCCTGACGCCACCCCCCACAGGCCCATCATCCAGCATGCATGAAACCCCTATCTCCCCCTCCCCCAGCCCATCAGTGGTTCACACCTCTGCACCCACCCTCCCCCCCACCACCCTCCCCAGTGACGACTCTTTCTATTCAGGAGAGAGACATCAACAGGCTTTTCAGAAAGCAGAACACCCGCAAAGCAGCGGGCCCGGACTCTGTCTCCCCCTCCACCCTGAAGCACTGTGCCGACCAGCTGTCTCCGGTGTTCACTGATATTTTCAACACGTCCCCGGAGACATGCCACGTCCTAGCCTGCTTCAAGGCCTCAAGATCATTCCCGTCCCCAAAAAACCCAGGATCACAGGACTCAATGACGACAGGCCCGTCGCCCTGACTTCTGTGGTCATGAAGTCTTTTGAGCGCCTGGTCCTGTCCCACCTCAAGGACATCACCGACCCTCTGCTGGACCGTCAGTTAACATGGCCCTTCACTTCATCCTCTAGCAAGTGGACTCCCCAGGAACCTACGCCAGGATCCTGTTTGTGGACTTCAGCTCTACTTTTAATACCATCATCCCGTCCCTGCTGCAGGACAAGCTCTCCCAGCTGCACGTTCCAGACTCCACCTGCAGGTGGATCACAGACTTCCTGCCTGACAGGAAGCAGCATGTGAAGCTGGGGAAACACGTCTCTGGCTCTATGACCACCAGCACCGGTTGATCCCAAGGCTGCGTTCTTTACCCTCTGCTCTTCTCGCTGTACACCAACAGCTGCACCTCCAGTCACCAGTCCGTCAAGCTCCTGAAGTTCGTGGACAACAACACCCTCATTGGACTGATCTCCAGCGGGGATGAGTCCGCCTACAGGTGGGAGACTGACCACCTGGTGACTTGGTGCAGCCACAACAACCTGGAGCTCAACGCTCTGAAAACAGTGGAGATGGTTGTGGATTACAGGAAGAGCGCAGACCCACCCTCCCCTCTCACCCTGCATAACTCCCCCGTTGACGCTGTGGAGTCCTTCCGCTTCCTGGGATGCATCATCACCCTGGACCTCAAGAGGGAGCTGAACATCAGCTCCATCACAAAGAAGGCCCAGCAGAGGATGTTCTTCCTGACGCAGCTGAAGAAATTTAACCTGCCAAAGACAATGATGGTGCACTTCTACACTGCCATCATTGAGTCCATCCTCTGCTCCTCCAACACTGTCTGGCACGCTGCAGCCACTGCCAAGGACAAGGCCAGGCTGCAGCGCATCATCCGCTCTGCTGAGAGGGTGATTGGCTGCTATCTGCCGTCCCTCCAGGACTTGTTTGCTTCCAGGACTTTGAAGCGGGCAGGGAAGATTGCGGCCGACCCCTCTCACCGTGGACATAGACCTTTCGAGTCCCTTCCCTCTAGCAGGAGACCTCCTGCCACACAAACAGTTTTTTCCCGGCAGCAGTCGGGCTCATTAACAGATCCCGGGTCCCCCACTGACTGACTCTGTCTCCCCTAGGTCCTTCCCTTCTCTCCTTTCTCTCCCTTCTCTCCCCTGCACATCTGTCCACACCGCACATTTAAAGTTACTCGCCACTTTACTCATCACCTGTCACTTCAACATTCATTACCTCATTCTGTGCACTTCACTTTACTTTTACTCTTATTATTATCATTATTGATCGTTACCCCTTTATTTTTTTTACTTGCATTGCTACTTATTTACTGCATCTTTACTTATTTACTTACTTGTTTTTTATCCAAATTTTATACTTTCACTTGTACAGTTAAATGTTCCTAGTTGTTGCTGCTGCTGCTGTTGTTGTTGTTGTTGTGTTTTATGATGCACCTTCCGCCAGTAATAACTTATGTGGCAATACAACGTTTCTGATTCTGATTCTGATTCAATCTGTAGAGAAACGGCTGATCAAAATCAGAACCATTTATTTGACACGTATGTTATACATACTAGGAATTTGTCTTGGCGGGTGGTGCATGCATTAGACAAACATTAACAATCAACACAGTGATACCCACAACATGTGAATAATGGGAGTATTGGCACTTATTCTTTCCACTTCAAGCACTGCCTGTGAGCCACATAGAAGCATACTTTGCTATCTGGGAAAAAGCTGAAGTTATTGGACTGAATATCCAGCTCGGAAAGGATTAGCTCTTCTCCACTCACAGCCAGCGCTTCAGCACATAGTTCCAGAGGCGGGATGGTGAACTCTGGTCTTGGGGCTAGCTTAGCTTTACCTAAGATGAAGCTATGTGACAGCTCCCATCTGCCTTCAGGACCTGAGAAGTATGATCAATGATCACCTCGCTGTCAGAGCTTGTGGAGGTCCTTATTAGAGATCTCGCAGAAGCAATCCCCCCTCTTCAATAGAGAGTTCTCAATTGGGTGCCCCATAGCATTCATCCAATCTCTTCCACACCATATTGAGCCCCTGTTCAGGGTTTTTAACATGTACTGCGCCGATGCGTTTCACATGTTCCACGGATTTGGTGCTCTGCTATTTTACAAGTAGGTCAATTTCCTCTTTCGCTGTTAGACCGTGGCCTTTGATGGTATTAAAAAACGAAGCTTTCCAAGCTCTGTATTCCTCGTCCTGTTGCAAAACGACATATATCGAACACCCATGTGTGACTCTCATGTAGGTAAGCTTGTTGCATGTCTACATACTGGTGCATATTGAAATGTGTACTCGCTAGGTAATAACGTCCAACCCATGCCCTGCTATCATTACAGTACTTCATGTGTCTCCTCTCTTTTACAGGATGCACTTGTTTGCGGTGAGCTGGGATGTCTGATGAACGGCCTGTCAATGTACAAACTGGGGATCTGTGGTGGACAATGTGTTTCAGCTTCAAGCCTTTTCCTTGTGGGGACACTGTTTGATGTGTGACGGTCAGTGGGTGCTACACTGGTCTGCTTTTGCTCTTTTGTTTATCACATTGTATAGCATTAATGTATATAATAATAATGCACATATTACAATATAATCCATATTGATAAACTATGATCCCTGCAAAAGAAATAACAGTTGATGATCAGGGATTTCTATTTTCATGATATTTGATCTTTATGTTGTGAAAATGTATCATTATTGTACATTCACGTGCAGATGGCCCTGTATTGCTAAACGCCGACATTGCGTACATGCAAACCAAACCACTATATCTTATGTCTGTGTTATCTCATGTCTGCGTTATGTATCTTGTGTCTGTATTTTGCTGAGGACTAAACTGGATGGTTTTGGGAGTTCCCAAACTAATCCCTTTTAACAAAAGGCAGGAATAACAGTGCCTGGTCTTGGCCTCTGGCTCCATCAGAAGACACACGCGAAGGAGGAATTATTTTAAATGTCTGTTCAATAAACACTCAAAGACATTTGAGAGTTTTCTCATCACTTTTATTTCTCACAGGGAAATAAAAAACCTTTTAAAACGTTTAAAAACTAATTATATTGTGTTGATGACTATTGTTATAAAGCAGTAGGAGTATGTATTAGTGCTTATAACACTATTTATACAGTGCTAGAAGTAAATGATAAGGTATAAGTACATATTATAAAATGAAGTCACAGAATGTGCTGCTGAAAATTGATTAGTGCAGCTTTAGTCATGAAATATAGGCCTAAACATACAAAATATCTGTTTAGAATTGAGTCTGCAGGTAAGTAAAATTATAAACAAAAAGATCTTGTTTCAGCATCTTTAGCCAAATCTGCCATATGATTTTAAGACAAAAATTAGGTCAGACTATTTGCTCAAAATGTATACACATTTGTGGATATTTAGTATATTTGTCTGCACCTCATGAAACAATTCAGAAATAGTTATATAAGTCTACTATCTGTGTCTGAAGATGCTCAATGAATCCACTGACCAATTTAAATACTCATCTTGCTGTACACATATACACACAGGAAACTATTCACCATGAATTGTTGTGATGTAATTACTTTTCATTTGATGTGAAAAATTATTCAAAGTCAATGAGACGGAAAGTGTTCCGCAGTCTATCACAGGAACTGGCATTGTTTACTTCCCTCCAACACATCATTTGCTCTATCTCACAGTCACAATGATTCTCTCTGTCTTACTGTCATACACGTTTCACAGCAGTATATCACAGCATGCCTCATTTAACTAGACAGCAGTGTGCGCATGCGTGTGTGCAATCCCTTATGTTTCTACTGCTGCATTATGTTTTTTCTCTATTTGCTTTCATTTGGATGTCAGTTGGTGTTTGGATGCATCTGTTATAAGATAAATCTCCCTTGTGTTGAGTTAACAAACAGCGTTGTTTTGTATATTATTTGATACCCCGTTTACATCTTGTATTAGCATGTGACGTCTGTGTGGATATCTTATCTGGATAAACGACATTTTAAGACATTTATGTTTTGTAAATTAAACCTTTTGAAATGTTTTGTGTTGGGTATAATGTGGTTTCGGACGCTTCAAGGCCCTGAATACCCTTTGTCTCCATCAGTCTCTTTACAATGTGAGAAGGGTTCAGGCATGAACCCCAGATCTTCTGCCAATGGTAATCATTTTGGTCCTTTGACAGGATGAACTTCTGTGTGTGTTTTCTTCTGCACTCTTCTCACTAGTGGTGTCACATCAAAAAATCACAATTGAATTCAACAACATTTGTATCAAACAGTGATCACATTTGTGGGGTTGTTTGCTGATTGTTGCCAGAACTGTTCGTCAAATTTGATCAAACCAAACCCATACTGGCCTGTAATGCTGCTTTTGGAGCGTTAAACTTTAAACTAATAAAACCAAAGATTGTTTAGATCAGAA
This sequence comes from Clinocottus analis, assembly GCF_023055335.1. Taxonomy (NCBI): domain Eukaryota; kingdom Metazoa; phylum Chordata; class Actinopteri; order Perciformes; family Cottidae; genus Clinocottus; species Clinocottus analis. Next base: position 15,905,094 of record NW_027175931.1, on the reverse strand, counting down.
AAACACATTAACAAGCGTTCAATGAACCAATTAATTAGTATATCTATCCAATCAATCGATTGTAAGGTATAATTGTATAAGAAGCACAATTAGATTGGACAAACCCCTACCGAAGTGGACGATCAGATCTCAGCCAGGCTTAATAACGTCTGTACAGTTTAGCCGCATTCTATGAAAAGAATCTGTTCAATAAGTTTAAAGGTTATCCACCTCAGCTCCTTCCACAGCAAAGCAAATAGTCGACCCCATAAAGCACCTGTGTCTACCTCCTACCTCATGTACAGTGGTGATGGCGGACCCCATTAATTCCTCTGAAAGTTGCTCAGTGGAGCATGAAGCCCAATGGTTCCACTGCAGACTATAAAATATTCTGGTTCTTCTGCATCCAGCGCACTAGCGTTTAGCTTAACCCCGCCTCCCAGCCTCTCAGTCTCGGCTCGCTCACATAAATGTCACTTAATTATGGCGAAATAACTGATTTGTCTATAAAACTAAAATGTTACTGATTTAAACAATGTAAGTTTCGTATATAGGAAAAAAAAACGTCTTTTGGGGTCCAATGGCAGTACACAGAAGTTTAATTTCCTTCATCTATAATTTCAGTGTAGGAAGAAGTACTCAGATCTTTTATGTAAGTAATAGTATCAATACCACAGTGTAGAAATATAACTAAAAGTCCTCCATTCACAACTTGGCTTTGGTTCAAGCATTAAAGTTTTAGCATTAAAGTATTTATAGCTTGAAGTGCAGTGAAATATCTGACTTCAAACTGTAAAAGAGTAAAAGTGAGTAGAAGTATAAAACATAATATGGAAATACTGAATATTGACTCTGGTCACTCCAGTCTTGGACCTTTTATCCAACAGATCTGAAATCCTCTTCAAGCTACTATTATACAACAAAAGGTGTATTTGTCTGTTGCCCTTGCCAGATTTGAATAAAGAAACAGTAATTTTGGGGTTGCTGCTCTGTCTTACTTTTAATCGCCACAAATCACTTCCCTACCCTATAGTGTACATACATTTACATCCGATACATATCCAGATGACATTTTTAATGTAGATACCATGGTGGAAATGGAGTCCTACAATGGTGCCAGAACTTGAACTCCTGGAACTTGAAGGTGAACACAACCAAAGCGAAAATCAGATGACGTAATCATGGCTCCGATGGAAAAGAGCACAATGAACTTAGAGATAGGTTTTCAGTTGTGTTAAACACATTGGTTGCTGTCTCCTCCACTGGTTGTTGTCACACATTTATTGGGACATGACCGCAGTGTTCGCTGCTGTCCACCTGGTGGCAGTAGGACTCTAGCTCTGAAGCATCCACTAAATCCTCCCTCTTTGTTCTCCTGCCAATTCCTCCTCTCCTGCTGCCTTTTTTTCGTACAACATCTATAAGAGAAGAGAAAAAGAGAAGAAAAAACTATCCCCGGGTTAAAATAAATAGCCTTTCACAGTTAATTTAATTGACTATTTTGTACAAAATCGAGGTAATTCCGCCTGGGCTGCAATAGCAAACAAGAATAGCATTGCCTTGGCAATCAGTTACCTTGCAAACAGAAAAAGGCTTTAATCTGCTTCTATCATAGAGGAGCCACGAATGAAGTTTGTTCAGACACTGTGAGGCACCTGTTTTCTTAATTCTTGTAGCATCTCTGCAGAAGAAAACACACCCTCAGTGGAGCAAAGCATAAAGGGAATGATGTAAAATATTTAACATTCAGCCAGAGGAGTCAGAACGTTGCAGAGAGTAAAGAACAGTGTAACGAGGGATATGAAATATATGTTTTATGTTCTGATATATTGCATTACTCAAACATTGGTTTAAATGTGAATGTGCCTATAGAGTGTCAGTTCCCTCACTGAGACCCTTCAACAGGGGCCATTATGATTCTGTCACTATGAAGTTATGATTATGTAAGAGTAAACATCTCTTAACTTTCTTGGTTAATTTGAGCATTTAAGGTGTGAAATACTCTCTTTGTGTAATTTCAGAGGTTCAGAGTTGAGGTCAGTGTCCAGAAGTGGTCCTTATCCTCCACTCTCTAACTTCTTTATCATCTTTCTCTCCTGCTGGGTGGATCCATGTATGTGTGTGTGTGTGTGTGTGTGTGTGTGTGTGTGTGTGTGTGTGTGTGTGTGTACGTGTGTGTGTGTGTGTGTGTGTGTGTGTCTGTGAAACAGAGAGCATGTCCGTTGGAGGTGTTGCTGTTCTCGCCTGTCCTGCTACCTCCAGCTGCTTGTCTACCGCCCCCCGCAGGCTGGCAGAGGTTACCCCATGCTGACCTGTTTAATTGTCTGCCTGTCCCAGGGCCCACCGATGAGTGTGTGTGTGTGTGTTCCCGCTGCGTCGAGCAGGACAAGGGCGACAACTTACATACACACATGCGCGCACACACACACACACACACACACACACACACACACACACACACACACACACACACACACACACACACACACACACAGAGGTAAGAGCATTGTAAAAACAACAACCACACAGTGTCTCTGTGAGATACTGTCAGGCACACTTTGTAAGTGTGTGTCCCATTAAAAAGTGCTTATATCAAGGAGGTTCTCTCAAGTCTGCCTGTTGTTTTGAGTGTGCTGAAACAAGTGCACTCTCCCACCCACAGATTTAGAAACTGTAGCTTCACACGCGTAGCCAGAGAAACAACTCATAGAGTCGAGGCTGCACAAGCTTTCAGCATGGTATTCTGATGACAGGAACTTTTTTTTCGATGTCTTTATGTTGCATCTAGATTAATTTGGATAAGAAATAATCACATAATTGTGCAGATTGAACTGCCTTTCTTGATGTGCAATCTGAGCGAGTCAGACTGATATTGCACCGTTAAAATGTATCATATATCAACACCAGTTGACATTATAGAAGCATGGTTTGCAGAGGGAAAATCAAATCATTGAAGACATCATGTGGTCATCCTGTCTTCTTAGAGCACGCAGGTCTACCCAACTAGATATCGCCACCATTGATTGATTTGCCCCAACAGCGCACCAGTGCCCTGTTTTAACTAGCCTTATCAGTAGCACATATTAGCAGCATGCAGCACAACTTTATATATACATAAATAATGTGTAATGCTTATCCTCACCATTTGGCTGTCGGATATTATCATTTCACTCCTTATTTGTGAGGTCTATTGTACATTAAGTATATTAAGTATTGTTTTGTAACTTCTACAAATACATCTTATATATATATATATATATATATATATATATATATATATATATATATATATATATATATATATATATATATATATATATATAAAAGACCCCTCTGCACTTCAGTAAGATCAACCATTTGTGCCTTGTCACAGTATCTAACACATCAGAGATATTACTGGAATATATATGTCTGACAGATTCTGATCACTTATGATGTCTTTTCTCAAATGATGAATTCATTGATATAAGTTGTTAAGAGCATGATAAGAGTTTTGGTCAATAAACTATGTGGTAATTACACTTATTGCTCAGAACATACACCGCATGTGCACTAAGGAATACGGCTCAATGTGTTTTACAGTTGTTTATTTATCTTTGTGGGTTATGAGCTGGACCCAAAAATACAAATCTATGCAGTCGTCACACACGGGAATGCCAAATGTCATCCATGATGGGATAGGAAATAGGGTGGAATTCATTTTTTATATAGTTACACATATAGTGAATACAAATATATAACCAAATAATGTCAACAGCACCAGGTGTAAGATGCCAGAGACACAGTCAGGGAAATTGATAGAAACCTACACACACGGTTTCACCCTCTAAAGGCCACTTGATACTTTCTGCGTCTGTACGAGTGTCTGTTTAAGTCTTCATACGCCTGCTTAGGCCTATTCGGGTCTGCTTTGGCCTGCTTAGGTTTGCTTAGGTCTGCTTTGGTCTATTTAGGTCTGCCTGTGTCTGCATATGTCTGATTAGGCCTGCTCAGGTTTGATTATTCCTGCTTAGGTCCGATTAGGCTGACTTGGTCTGATTAGGCCTGCTTTGGTCCACATTTGTCTTGGTCTAAATTCTCACATGTCAGGTTTGTGTAGATAGAATGATCCCCATGTGCTGAAGCCTCATTATGTGCTATACATATCAAGATCATGTCATCCAATCCACCAGTTGGAAGCAAGCTCAAATCGTGGCACCTCATACAGGCATTTCCTGTGGCATCTCTCAGATGCCACAGGCACTTTCGAGTTGCCACTACGAGTTGCCACAGCAAGTTGCCACTACTTTTTGCGGCAGTTTATACTGTTTGAGGCAGCTGCCACTACTTCGCACTGAAGCTGCCTCTGTTTTGGAGAGGTTCCGCAACAATTTACCCTTTATGTTTCATTATTTGACAATATTACAATACATTAAGTTTCTGTAAAAAAAAAAGCTGAGTTGTGCAACCCAACCCTGTCTTGTAAAAGTTACAATCAATGTATGTTTATGTTTTTGTTTTTATTCATACGTTTATAATTAACGTGTGTTTGTGTTATTGATTTCATACTTTCCCACTGAATTTAAGCATATTTTAATATCTAAGCTCTGTGGCAGAAATGAAACTAACAGGATTCCCTCAGTAGCGGTAAGTGAAGAATGGTGGTGTAAAGCCGGTAACAGAGTCGGTGGCGCCGGGTACGGGCTTCTCAGAATGTTGTTTGGGAATGAAGCCCCAAGAGGATGGTAAACTTGTGCAAGGATATTCGTTTTCAGAGAGATCCTAGGTGGCCAAAATGACCTGGCCCATATCTGGTTTGTCCATGTTTAGACAGCTGACATCATACGGGAACATTCAACTAAAACCTGCAAAGAAGAAAGTGTCCGTGACATTTGTGAAAACGTTTTCACAGTAAAGTTTAGGGAAACTGAGGGATCCGAATCTGTCACTTAAAAAAAAAATCAAGTGACTGAAGAAGCTCAGATCTGTGTGCTGGAGAGAATGACACCTGTTGAGCTAGGACACTCAAAAAGTGTGTATTTCACAGGATTGTTGTTTTGAAAGTCAAATATATACACAACATAATCTATGATTTCTGTAAATTCATGTTGATCAGATTGTCATAAGTGTTCATGTTTGTTTTACTGAGATATTATCATAGATTGTATAGAGGAAGTGGGCGGAGTCATCGTGACATCACCCATTGGTTTGTGCACTGACGTTATGATGCCTCGAGTTTGTCGATTTCACCATTGCCATCTTAGCTTTTTTTTAACTGATGAAAGGAAGTGACCATATTTGGAGTGCGGAGAAGTGACTTAGAGACGCCGTATCAGGTGGAGCCCTGCAAAGTGCATCAACACCTGAATTCACACGTGTTTCCCCCGGCCTGGAGACAAGACCACAGGATGATGCCAGGCAAGACACAGCTTGTCTTTACAATTTCAAGATGACTGGACTTTTTAATATTAAAACCCCCAACAAAATACGCACTTCGATGCCACAGCAAACAAGCGATTTGGCAGCAAATCACAGGAAGAAATATCGTGTCGATTAATATGAAATCTGTACTTTGTGTCACGGTGGAGGAGTGGATACTTTCCAGAGCGGCTGTGAAGTGAGAGCTGAGAGGGATTTCATAGTGTGCTCTGTCGCGGATCATAGATGCTCAGCCACCCCAGGGCAACACAGGGCATCCGGATGAACTACAGGCCAGGGGAGGGAGGCTGACATGTTTCTTAACTGTGTGTGTGTGTGGGTGTGTGTGTGTGTGTGTGTGTGCGTGTGTGTGTGTGTGTGTGTGTGTGTGTGTGTGTGTGTGTGTGTGCGTGCAGATCATGGGTGTGTGGGGGCTATTAGTGGGAGGTGTGTGACTTGGGGGGTGGTAGTGGTTGCGGTAGGGTGGATACTGCGGGATAGTCTGTGTGTTTGTGTGTGTGTGTGTGTGTGAGTGTGTGTGTGTGTGTGTGTGTGTGTGTGTGTGTGTGTGTGTGTGTGTGTGTGCCTTTGCACTTCCATGCCAGCCCCCAGGCCGGCCCCATAGTAATTACACACTCCAGTGGCTGGACTGGGAGGGAAATTGAAGGCCTGGGCAAGAGGCCCCAGCTGCCTCAGTCTCCCTCCCCATCAGCCTGCTGCTGATTGAGCTTGCCTAACACACACACACACACACACACACACACACACACACACACACACACACACACACACACACACATATATATACTCTGAGATAGCCATGCCCACACATGCACACTTTTGCTCTATTTCACTTATGCGTAGCACTCATTCTCTCTCTCTCTCTCTCTCTCTCTCTCTCTCTCTCTCTCTCTCTCTCTGTCTCTCTCATACACACACACACACACACACACACACACACACACACACACACACCAATCCTCAGAGGAGATTCTGCTTTGTGTTGCGGTAATGAGATTCTCACACACCCGGCTTTTTTTCCTTATTTATTTCTTTACCAGCCCAGACCAATGAAGGGTGGGACTGAGTGAGTGAGGGGTTGGTGGTCACATGTGTGTGCATGCATGTGTACAGTATGTGCGTATTTGTTTGAAGGTGGCATGAGCTCATCCAGCTTCTTTTCACAATGATGACATCCTTAAATCAAAATGTCTTCTCCTCCTCCTCCATCATCCTGACTGAAGAGGTCCAGGTGGCATGGTGAAAAAAAAGAAGAAAAAAACAAAAGAGGATGGGATCTTGATCCGATGTCCTGAAATAAATGAAAAAAATACCAAAAAAGTGAATTACCTTTCAGTGTTTTTTTGTAAAGGTATGTCCACCTCCATCATGTGTGTGTGTGTGCTAAAAAAAAACCTGGTCTGCACCCAAGGACTGTCATTCCTGATCAAGGCAGTTAGGAACAGTGGAGGGGAAGGCAGGGGTGGGGGGGGGGGGGGGGGCTTCAGGTTGGGTCTGTTTCACAGCAAAATTGGCATTTGTTCCTCATCAGTCTCTTTCCTTGTCTGTCACACAAACACCAATGCCGGCTCTTTCTTACTACACAGCAGTACTGAGTTCATTCGAGTGTGTTTGAAAGGTCTGGACTGAAACTGCCACATTCTATTCAACCGCAGGTAATCATAGTTAGAATGGAGTATTTGCTATCTTTTCTACCGCATATTATGCAGGTTTGTCGTTATTATAGTTAAATTCAATGTTCCGTTCATGGGCTCTGAGACAAAAAATGTATTTAAGGTCATAGTAGAATTTTTGGAAGGTTCATAGGAGCTGACGGCGGCTGATCACATGCACCTGAATTTACATCCTAAAAATCCTGCTTTGACACAGATCAGTGGCAGCGCTCGAAGCCCAATAAACAAGCAGTGCAGTTATACGCACATGGAACAGGAGAGAATATCCTTGGCCTGTGTCTCTGCGCTCAAAGTGCGAGGCAGTACGCGGCCTGCGTAGCCGAACTGATTCAAATGGAGTGCACATGTTCTGTCAGCAGTGCACGAGCCGAACAATTGAAAAACAAAGCTGAAATGTCCATTGTGTGAAGAGGAAAACCTTTATTCTCCATTTCACTGCAATAAAACTTCCCCAAAGTAACAAATGACAAACACTTTCAAGTATTCAGCATTTTCACCCATGAAGTCTGTGCAGTATGAAAATCAATGAGTAAAAACTTCAGTCCTTTGAGTAAAGTAAAGCACCGTGATGGTGAGCATAATGTATGTGTCTCTAAGATAGATGAAGGTGTTTAGAAAATAATTTAAAAATGGCTTTAAGATTACAACAAACAAGTCTTTGAGCATCTTTATGCAAATTAAAGCTACTTTTTGCTAAATTTTCTTTCACTGCATAACCAATAATTATGTATACATTTACATGAATACAAAAAGAATATTCATGTGCATCGAGTTAGCATCTCTTGTCTGTAGGTCGGTTATATAAACACAACCCGACGTTACAGACGTGACACAGTGTGTTTAGGGTGTTTTATGTTCATAAGACATACAAAATAAAAGCAGAAAACAGAGACATGGAACACACTTGTTGGTCTCCCCTCACAACAGAGCTTGTCACTTCCACTGAATATATGGCTTTGATAAAGTCACTTCATTCCCTCTCCTCCTCCTCTATTTCTTCCCCCGACTCTCTCCATGTGGCAGCGGGTGAGGAGGGTGTGCGGCGTGGACGAGGCAGATTGTGCTTGTGTGTCGGAGGCCGCGCTGTTACTGGAGGAGGAGAGGGAGGCTGTCGCTTTGAGGATTCGGCCCGCTCGCCTTGTCTGCCTGGCTCTTTGAAGCTGTTCGATGACCGCACAGGGCAACATCACCGCGGGTTGGGGGAGACTGGTGGTGGTGGGGGGAGGGGGTTTGGAAGCCTGTCATTTGTATACAGCTGTTTCTTTCATCTTGTCCAGCTCCCCTCCTACTCCTCCTCCCCCTCCTCCTCCTCTATCTCTTACTCTCCTCTTCTATTCCTCTGTTGCTGTTGCTTTGCACCATCTCCAAGACCCCTTCAAGCTCTTTAAAGAAGTTGTGTTGCAGCCAGGTGAGCCTGAGCCAGAGCAGGAAGCGGAAATAATCGTGTAAGGTGCCGACACAATGGCTATCATTAAGATCAAACGAAAGAGTTTGTATGCAGTTGGATTTATTTCTTATGCACTGCCCATCTCATTCTGGGATTCCTTCTGTATCACACTGGGCATATCTGGATGCATCTATTCTGTCACTCTGTGATAGAACTCACTCGGAGCCTCGGTCCAGTAAGGAGAGAAAAGAATGCTGGAATTATTTTTTTAGTAATATGGCCGGTGATACTAGAAAGGTGTGCGTGCCTCATAGGACATCTGCTGAAATGCCAATGTACAGCGCTGTAGCACACAACGATCAACTGGCTGAGAGCTTCAACACACATTGGGCTACACCAATAGTTCTCAAAGTTTTTCTGTCATGCCCCACTTTGGAGGAAGCAAAATGTTCAAGCCCCACCGCCCAAACAACATTGGAACAAAATGGTCCAACATTTTGAGACTCCTACATCGGTGCTCATGTACAAGTAAACCAGATTGCTCCATCTGACAAGAACTCATAACATGTGCAATCACTTTGTTAAAACAATGCAAATAAAGTTATATATGTGCAAAAAATAACTAATATTTAGCAAAGAGATTTCCAAGAAAGCCCCCCTCAAGAGGGTCGCGCCCCACAGTTTGAGAACCACTGGGCTACACAGTGATCAGCAGGGTGTTTTTTTGCATGTAATCACAATTTTATGAATGAAAGTGAAGTAATTATCATTCACTGAAGAGTTTATTCATTTTTTGCGTTGCATGTGTACAGGTGTATGAAGAGGAGCGCTCTGTGTATACGTGAATAAATGACAACCACATTCTTTAGTTCAGGAATAATACACAACACTTAATGTTAAGTCAAAAGGACACACACCGCGGTCAGCGTTGTGGAGAGTTTTATCATCCTGTGGTGATATGAATGCTGCAGAAAGGATTCCTACCTTGTAAAACTATAGTGAAATATTACAGAAATGTTTCATAATTTAAAAAGCCTGTAGTTCCCTCTTGCGGTTGAACTGAGAAGTTGTAAATGCTTAATTACCTGAGATGGGCAATGCGGCCTCCAGCACATACAGAAGCAGCTCCTCATCTTAATTATCTTGTGACTGTGTTCATGTCAATGAACAGCGTCCAGCCTGAAATCTACTGACAGCCTTCACACTGACCAGTACAAACTAACATTGCATCTGTTTTTTTTTTATTTTGGTTGCTCGCACTGACAGCTGTAGCAGCCATTTATTTGTCTTTGTTTGTAACAATAGAAAACTGCAGTTGGTCAAAGGGCCACTAGAGGATGGAACCAACACCCAGAGACCCCATAATGCAGGGGTCAACTTTAAAGCAAATACAAGCGTGATGAAAGGAGTAAAAAAAAAAATGTTTTTTTAGTATCGAGCAAATATCCCCGTTTATGAGAGCCACATGTTTACTTTACATCTTTCTTTAATTGAATTTACAAATCTAGTTACTTTATTGTTGAAATGTGTTCAGGAAGAATGTTAAATAACAATGCATAATTTAATGAGCGGCGACGTTTGAATACTACCACGCTGATCATGCCACATCTGGAGAGACAAACGTTTTGTTCCTCTGTCAGCTGGCTAACGTTCCCTCTGACGCTGTGAAACTAAATGGATCGCTCTGTTAAATGAAACATGTCTTTGGGAAACAACTCTGCACCATTAAAAGCTCCAAAGTGTTCAGTGTTATGTTTTTCTCTCATGGATTTGGAACGTGGCCCTTGGAAGTTTGACAGAAGGCCTGACAAAAGGTGAAGCGCTACATGGTGAATCTGGAATCACGTCACCGCTTCAACCTGTAAAATCTTGGAGTGTAATGAACTCTTTTTCAGGCAAACAGAAATCACTCAACCAAACAGAAAAAACATAATGCCACATGTAAAAGGTAACTAACGTTCTCCGTTCTAACAAATTTCTCATTTTCGAAAGCGATTGAATAAAATGGAGATCTGGCAACAGTCTGTTCCTTTGTCCGTCACAGCAGAACACAGAACTCCAGCCCCAGCGCTCAAACACTTGACGATCCCCTCTGTTCCTGCCGCTCTACACACGGGCCACATATGCCTTGATGTGTTGCTACACCAATTAGCAGCAATTAACACTAGCTCACTGAGCACCTGCGCTTGGAGCGCCGGCATCTGGGTTGCATTATCAGGAGTATGTTGTTGCGCTATGAGAATAAGTGCTGGAACACTGCAGCCATCCTGCCGGGCTCTCTGTCCCGGGAGGGTCCCGCTCCCAGGTGCGGTTTGCTGTGTTCCCTTGTACCGCGAAGAACGTCATTCGGAACGTATCAATCCAATATCCCTCTTTTGGCAACCCCAGACATCAGTGAAACATCTATTCTTTGTATATTCATCTATTCACCTATGAATGAGTTCCACCAGCCCGTGGCTCTTTCCCCACCGTGTTGTTGTAAATGATTGTTTTGCATTGAGTTTCCTGAGTACCCAGGACGAGTTGAGAGACTGCCCTGTGCAAACAGGCCGAGTGGTTGTTATTTCAGCGGTGACGCCTGGCTCACCAGACACAGAGGGCGGCATATCGATCGGCTGTCGCTGAGCATGCAAAGCAGCCGTCTGAAGGAGACACCAGAAAGAAGCGCAGGCAGCTCGGAGAGGAGAGAGAGCAGCTCATGTAGCGCCAGAGCGAGGAGGTGTGGAGGCTCCAGAAGTGTGGTGGAGAATACTGACTTGTAAAAAATGGAGTTCAGGCTGCACTGGGAAAGGCTTTAAAGGGGCACTGATCCACACTCATGGCCCTGCAGGGGGAACAAAGATGAACCAGAACATACAGGATGGGCTCACAGTCCTCTTCTTTGTGTGCATTTTGCTATGTGGTTGCGCCTGGGTACAGCACCGAGCCTGGTCTTAATTGGGTTGTCTTCTCAAATGCAAAACTGAACCATAACAAAACAGTTCAATGACAAACCATGGGTCGACTCTTACCATTCCACTATCCACGTTTCATCATGCCTGCTACACTCATTATATGACTCTTTTCTGTCCTCTTCATGTAATGTGCTGTAAGTCTGTTATGTTGTCCTTCTGGTCACATGTCAGTCCGGGGAGAGGTATCCTCCTCTGTTGCTCTCCTGAAGGCTTCTTTTTGGGGAGTTTTTCTTGAACTAATTTGAAGTTGGGATTTTAGGTAATTATTTGCTGAGGTGCTGGAGACATAGAAACATACTCTGCTTGACCATTACCTAGCCTGTGTTATGTCATGCATATAATTGTTGTTATGGCTTTCTACCAACCGATCTGTCAAGCATGTTTGAGTTCTGATCTTGGTTCTGATCTTCTTCACCTTAATGTGCAAAACAAACCGAAACCGGAACCCAAGGAATGCAACACGAGCCAAACTATTGGGTTTAACCGCCGCCCCAAGCCTCAACAACACGCCCACTCTCTCGCAGTGAATTCTCCGGACAATGACCGACTCACACGTGGGTTTAATTGGACTTTACACAGACTTTGCACGAGCTGTCAGGGTAAAGTATGTTTAATGTCTAGTCCAAATGCTTTTGGATGTTTGCATTCTCACATAGAGCAGGTGATGTCACGATGAGTCCAGCTTTGCATGTGCGTGTGTGAATGAGGCTCATGTTTTCCAGCTGGTGTCTCTTTGTGGCGACAGTCCAGTGGGTTCATTTTAAGATGACTGTTGCTGCAGAAGACGAGGTTGATGAGAGCAGTGCATTTGAAAGTTGAAACATCCGATTTAAACATTACGATGTGAACTGCGGTGCAGGGTCCATTTTCTTTTGGGAATATGAGGTTTGGATACTTGGGAATCCATGATGCTCATTGACTGCTACTTCCTCGTCAGTGTATGTTCTGTCAAAATGGAGGCTGTTCTTCACTTTGATAGATCACAAATTACTCCTCCGGAAGGCTTATGCTTTTATGGTGTAACATCAATGCAAGAACAGGTTCTGAGAATTGAATATTAATATTATTATTCCTTTGTCTTTTTTTTTTTAGCAGTTTGTGTGGAGGTTACAAACCAACTTCAATCACTTTACTGAGTAATATTCTGTACAAGGAGTGCGATATAAGTGGCGTCTGGGAATGATTAAAAATGAGCTTGGATGAAAAAAACAAAACAGGTATTAAGATAAATAATTAGACATAAAACACAAAACTGAATAAAAGATATTGAAGTCATAATATCATAATATTTTAGATAATTCAAAGCAACTGCATTTATCAAAAGACATGGATTCAGGGTTGTTTTTTTTTTTTCAAACTCCTTATGAAGCAATTCCTTGCGGTATTTAGTGAAAGGAAACCCTGTTCCATATTAGCTCTGTAATTTACCATCCTGTAATTGAACACATCTACTTGCGTTCGAAAGGCAGATAATAGCCATGACTTTGATTGGGCAAATATTTAGCTATCTTTAAGTTTGACCATTTCTTTGGCAAAAAAAAAACAAGCTATTCAGTGTCTCCTCCCAGAATTGGATCCGTCCCTATAATGAAGCATTTACACAATCAAGGGAGACTAAAATATTCCTTTGAAACCCAGAGTGCTGGACCAGAATGCCATAGGGTTTTCAATAACGTGGCAACATTTGGCCCTGTTTATTTGCAGTCTAATTTACTGGTCTAATCCATGTCCTCACAAGCTGCAAATCCAGGCTGAAACTCATCACTGCAGTGAGAACACTGGGAAGGTGTTAAATCACAACAACTCACCGGCTGGGACTGTTTTTCACACCTTGTCCCATCACACTAACAACGACTGAAATATACAAATATGCCGGATCTGGCTCCATTTATGCCAACCACAGCCATACAATTATGAATACTCACATGGAGTGAAACAACAACAAGGAAACAGCGGATACTGAACACAACTTAGAGCGTTTATACATTTCTTATTGTTAGTAAACAGAAATCCTGCTGTTACTGCTATTTGTGACCAAAAGAAGGTGAACTAAGATCACAACCGTTTTTAACAAATCATAATAATATACACTTACAATATCCAGAAAAATAGCTATAATTGGACTGATTCTGATTCATTTACTAAATTACCTGAGGCAAATATCAATATGGTTTTAACATTTTTAAAGATTTGGATTTTTTATGCTGAGTTGTAACTTTAATTCTGCACTTCTTTATTTAACACTGAAGTTAAAGGACGTATTTAAAACAATAAGAATACAATGTGATGAAGTTGTTTATGCCTTTCATGCTATAACATTAGCATTAAAAGTAATATTTACAAACTAGAAAATTTCGCAAGAAATTTTGAAAGTGTGGCTACTACTGCCGTAAGACCTCGCAATATATAGCTTTTGTTTCTGACGCCCGTCTCTCCTCCAAAGCACTTGAGTTGGTTTGTGTGTTAAACTGATTGGCTGATATGAAGCACCTGTGTGCTGCCGTCGTCATGGTGACCAAGTGAGCGCCTGCAGACTGATTAGAGGCAGACTGGACTGTGGACTTAAGGAAATAAACTACTGAACGTCCTGAACACACACAAACGTATATGAAATATCATATGACCTTATTAATGATCACAGTGTTGACAACTACACAATATAAAACACACGTAAACGTCTTTGTGTGTGTCTGTTTGTGTGTGTGTGTGTGTATGTGTCTGTTTGTGTGTGTGTGTTTGTCTGTCTGTCTGTCTGTCTGTTTGTGTGTGTGTGTGTGTGTGTGTGTGTGTTTGTGTATGTGTTTGTTTGTTTGTGTGTGTGTATGTGTGTCTGTGTGTCTGTGTGTGTGAGACAAACAGACAGAGAGACAGAAGTCATCTGTGTTGTGTGTGCGTGTGTAAGTGTCTGTGTGTCTGTTAAACTGCCCTAACGAGAACACCTGTGGGTCGTTAGATCAAAGGTTGCCATGGTGATGACTTCAAAGGGACTTCCTTACGCTGAGCTTAATAGACCTAAATGCTGTGGAACTCCTTCAAACTATTTTAAAAAAAATGGTACTTTAAAAGCCACTATTGCTTCGATATCGCATATTGAGCGTTAGGAAGACCTGATGAACAGATACTGTGACTGGCGAGTCTGTACGATAAAACATGTGTCTGTACGGGCGATTTACAAATCAGGTACGAGCTTCAGGGGAGACGTGGCTTTGGAGGGAGATTTAACATGGTGGCGGATGGCAGAGCGAGGTGGACTTTCTCTCACATTCAGTCCGATTTCAAGACGTCTGAGTCCGTTGGATTCCTATCGACCACAGTTTATGACAGAAGACAATATTTCCAACGTTTCTATCCAACAATGGTGTATGAAGAGTGAACATTGTGGGAGTAATGACAAAATACGTTTTATTTTTTTAACAGTTTCTGTCGCTTCTTCTCACTCTGTTAATTGGTGCGCCACCCTCTACGAACATTTCGTGAAATTTTTTTTATGTTTTTTGCATTTTTCGGGAAAACGTACGGGCGAATCTCTTAGAAAAGTCATACCTCACGATTCCCGCGCAAACCGCACGTTTCGACGTATTTTTTACGCATGTGCTGGCAACGCTCTGGGAGGAGTAGTGGTTTGACTATAAGAAGAATAATAATAATAACTAGAAAATTTCGCAAGAAATTTTGAAAGTGTGGCTACTACTGCCGTAAGACGTCGCAATATATAGCTTTTGTTTATGACGCCCGTCTCTCCTCCAAAGCACTTGAGTTGGTTTGTGTGTTAAACTGATTGGCTGATATGAAGCACCTGTGTGCTGCCGTCGTCATGGTGACCAAGTGAGCGCCAGCAGACTGATTAGAGGCAGACTGGACTGTGGACTTAAGGAAATAAACTACTGAACGTCCTGAACACACACAAACGTATATGAAATATCATATGACCTTATTAATGATCACAGTGTTGACAACTACACAATATAAAACACACGTAAACGTCTTTGTGTGTGTATGTATGTGTGTCTGTGTATGTGTGTCTGTGTGTGTGAGACAAACAGACAGAGAGACAGAAGTCATCTGTGTTGTGTGTGTGTGTGTATGTGTTTGTTTGTTTGTGTGTGTGTATGTGTTTGTTTGTTTGTGTGTGTGTATGTGTGTCTGTGTGTGTGTGAGACAAACAGACAGAGAGACAGAAGTCATCTGTGTTGTGTGTGCGTGTGTAAGTGTCTGTGTGTCTGTTAAACTGCCCTAACGAGAACACCTGTGGGTCGCTAGAGCAAAGGTTGCCATGGTGATGACTTCAAAGGGACTTCCTTACGCTGAGCTTAATAGACCTAAATACTGTGGAACTCCTTTCAAACTATTTTAAAAAAATGGTACTTTAAAAGCCACTATTGCTTCGATATCGCATATTGAGCGTTAGGAAGACCTGATGAACAGATACTGTGACTGGCGAGTCTGTACGATAAAACATGTGTCTGTACGGGCGATTTACAAATCAGGTACGAGCTTCAGGGGAGACGTGGTTTTGGAGGGAGATTTAACATGGCGGCGGATGGCAGAGCGAGGTGGACTTTCTCTCACATTCAGTCCGATTTCAAGACGTCTGAGTCCGTTGGATTCCTATCGACCACAGTTTATGACAGAAGACAATATTTCCAACGTTTCTATCCAACAATGGTGTATGAAGAGTGAACATTGTGGGAGTAATGACAAAATACGTTTTATTTTTTTAACAGTTTCTGTCGCTTCTTCTCACTCTGTTAATTGGTGCGCCACCCTCTACGAACATTTCGTGAAATTTTTTTTATGTTTTTTGCATTTTTCGGGAAAACGTACGGGCGAATCTCTTAGAAAAGTCATACCTCACGATTCCCGCGCAAACCGCACGTTTCGACGTATTTTTTACGCATGTGCTGGCAACGCTCTGGGAGGAGTAGTGGTTTGACTATAAGAAGAATAATAATAATAACTAGAAAATTTCGCAAGAAATTTTGAAAGTGTGGCTACTACTGCCGTAAGACGTCGCAATATATAGCTTTTGTTTATGACGCCCGTCTCTCCTCCAAAGCACTTGAGTTGGTTTGTGTGTTAAACTGATTGGCTGATATGAAGCACCTGTGTGCTGCCGTCGTCATGGTGACCAAGTGAGCGCCAGCAGACTGATTAGAGGCAGACTGGACTGTGGACTTAAGGAAATAAACTACTGAACGTCCTGAACACACACAAACGTATATGAAATATCATATGACCTTATTAATGATCACAGTGTTGACAACTACACAATATAAAACACACGTAAACGTCTTTGTGTGTGTATGTATGTGTGTCTGTGTATGTGTGTCTGTGTGTGTGAGACAAACAGACAGAGAGACAGAAGTCATCTGTGTTGTGTGTGTGTGTGTATGTGTTTGTTTGTTTGTGTGTGTGTATGTGTTTGTTTGTTTGTGTGTGTGTATGTGTGTCTGTGTGTGTGTGAGACAAACAGACAGAGAGACAGAAGTCATCTGTGTTGTGTGTGCGTGTGTAAGTGTCTGTGTGTCTGTTAAACTGCCCTAACGAGAACACCTGTGGGTCGCTAGAGCAAAGGTTGCCATGGTGATGACTTCAAAGGGACTTCCTTACGCTGAGCTTAATAGACCTAAATACTGTGGAACTCCTTTCAAACTATTTTAAAAAAATGGTACTTTAAAAGCCACTATTGCTTCGATATCGCATATTGAGCGTTAGGAAGACCTGATGAACAGATACTGTGACTGGCGAGTCTGTACGATAAAACATGTGTCTGTACGGGCGATTTACAAATCAGGTACGAGCTTCAGGGGAGACGTGGTTTTGGAGGGAGATTTAACATGGCGGCGGATGGCAGAGCGAGGTGGACTTGCTCTCACATTCAGTCCGATTTCAAGACGTCTGAGTCTGTTGGATTCCTATCGACCGCAGTTTATGACAGAAGACAAGATTTCCAACGTTTCTATCCAACAATGGTGTATGAAGAGTGAACATTGTGGGAGTAAAGACAAAATACGTTTTATTTTTTTAGCAGTTTCTGTCGCTTCTTCTCACTCTGTTAATTGGTGCGCCACCCTCTACGAACGTTTCGTGAAATTTTTTTGACAGTTTTTGACGTTTTTTGCATTTTTCGGGAAAACGGCCGGGCGAATCTCTTAGAAAAGTCATACCTCACGATTCCCGCGCAAACCGCACGTTTCGATGTATTTTTTACGCATGTGCTGGCAACGCTCTGGGAGGAGTAGTGGTTTGACTATAAGAAGAATAATAATAATAAGCCCGCAGGAGAACATGAAGTGTGCTTCCAGCATGGGGTCTATGACCCCATGCGGCTGAAGCCACACTTAATAACTAGAAAATTTCGCAAGAAATTTTGAAAGTGTGGCTACTACTGCCGTAAGACGTCGCAATATATAGCTTTTGTTTCTGACGCCCGTCTCTCCTCCAAAGCACTTGAGTTGGTTTGTGTGTTAAACTGATTGGCTGATATGAAGCACCTGTGTGCTGCCGTCGTCATGGTGACCAAGTGAGCGCCAGCAGACTGATTAGAGGCAGACTGGACTGTGGACTTAAGGAAATAAACTACTGAACGTCCTGAACACACACAAACGTATATGAAATATCATATGACCTTATTAATGATCACAGTGTTGACAACTACACAATATAAAACACACGTAAACGTCTTTGTGTGTGTGTGTTTGTGTGTGTGTGTTTGTGTGTCTGTGTGTGTTTGTGTATGTGTTTGTTTGTTTGTGTGTGTGTATGTGTGTCTGTGTGTCTGTGTGTGTGAGACAAACAGACAGAGAGACAGAAGTCATCTGTGTTGTGTGTGCGTGTGTAAGTGTCTGCGTGTCTGTTAAACTGCCCTAACGAGAACACCTGTGGGTCGCTAGATCAAAGGTTGCCATGGTGATGACTTCAAAGGGACTTCCTTACGCTGAGCTTAATAGACCTAAATACTGTGGAACTCCTTTCAAACTATTTAAAAAAAATGGTACTTTAAAAGCCACTATTGCTTCGATATCGCATATTGAGCGTTAGGAAGACCTGCTGAACAGATACTGTGACTGGCGAGTCTGTACGATAAAACATGTGTCTGTACGGGCGATTTACAAATCAGGTACGAGCTTCAGGGGAGACGTGGTTTTGGAGGGAGATTTAACATGGCGGCGGATGGCAGAGCGAGATGGACTTTCTCTCACATTCAGTCCGATTTCAAGACGTCTGAGTCTGTTGGATTCCTATCGACCGCAGTTTATGACAGAAGACAATATTTCCAACGTTTCTATCCAACAATGGTGTATGAAGAGTGAACATTGTGGGAGTAAAGACAAAATAAGTTTTATTTTTTTAACAGTTTCTGTCGCTTCTTCTCACTCTGTTAATTGGCGCGCCACCCTCTACGAACGTTTCGTGAAATTTTTTTTATGTTTTTTGCATTTTTCGGGAAAACGTACGGGCGAATCTCTTAGAAAAGTCATACCTCACGATTCCCGCGCAAACCGCACGTTTCGACGTATTTTTTACGCATGTGCTGGCAACGCTCTGGGAGGAGTAGTGGTTTGACTATAAGAAGAATAATAATAATAATAATAACTAGAAAATTTCGCAAGAAATTTTGAAAGTGTGGCTACTACTGCCGTAAGACGTCGCAATATATAGCTTTTGTTTCTGACGCCCGTCTCTCCTCCAAAGCACTTGAGTTGGTTTGTGTGTTAAACTGATTGGCTGATATGAAGCACCTGTGTGCTGCCGTCGTCATGGTGACCAAGTTAGCGCCAGCAGACTGATTAGAGGCAGACTGGACTGTGGACTTAAGGAAATAAACTACTGAACGTCCTGAACACACGCAAACGTATATGAAATATCATACCACCTTATTAATGATCACAGTGTTGACAACTACACAATATAAAACACACGTAAATGTCTTTGTGTGTGTGTGTTTGTGTGTGTGTGTTTGTGTGTCTGTGTGTGTTTGTGTATGTGTTTGTTTGTTTGTGTGTGTGTCTGTGTGTCTGTGTGTGTGAGACAAACAGACAGAGAGACAGAAGTCATCTGTGTTGTGTGTGCGTGTGTAAGTGTCTGCGTGTCTGTTAAACTGCCCTAACGAGAACACCTGTGGGTCGTTAGATCAAAGGTTGCCATGGTGATGACTTCAAAGGGACTTCCTTACGCTGAGCTTAATAGACCTAAATACTGTGGAACTCCTTTCAAACTATTTAAAAAAAATGGTACTTTAAAAGCCACTATTGCTTCGATATCGCATATTGAGCGTTAGGAAGACCTGATGAACAGATACTGTGACTGGCGAGTCTGTACGATAAAACATGTGTCTGTACGGGCGATTTACAAATCAGGTACGAGCTTCAGGGGAGACGTGGTTTTGGAGGGAGATTTAACATGGCGGCGGATGGCAGAGCGAGGTGGACTTTCTCTCACATTCAGTCCGATTTCAAGACGTCTGAGTCTGTTGGATTCCTATCGACCGCAGTTTATGACAGAAGACAATATTTCCAACGTTTCTATCCAACAATGGTGTATGAAGAGTGAACATTGTGGGAGTAAAGACAAAATAAGTTTTATTTTTTTAACAGTTTCTGTCGCTTCTTCTCACTCTGTTAATTGGCGCGCCACCCTCTACGAACGTTTCGTGAAATTTTTTTTATGTTTTTTGCATTTTTCGGGAAAACGTACGGGCGAATCTCTTAGAAAAGTCATACCTCACGATTCCCGCGCAAACCGCACGTTTCGATGTAATTTTTGCGCATGTGCTGGCAACGCTCTGGGAGGAGTAGTGGTTTGACTATAAGAAGAACTAGAAAATTTCGCAAGAAATTTTGAAAGTGTGGCTACTACTGCCGTAAGACGTCGCAATATATAGCTTTTGTTTCTGACGCCCGTCTCTCCTCCAAAGCACTTGAGTTGGTTTGTGTGTTAAACTGATTGGCTGATATGAAGCACCTGTGTGCTGCCGTCGTCATGGTGACCAAGTGAGCGCCAGCAGACTGATTAGAGGCAGACTGGACTGTGGACTTAAGGAAATAAACTACTGAACGTCCTGAACACACACAAACGTATATGAAATATCATATGACCTTATTAATGATCACAGTGTTGACAACTACACAATATAAAACACACGTAAACGTCTTTGTGTGTGTATGTATGTGTGTCTGTGTATGTGTGTCTGTGTGTGTGAGACAAACAGACAGAGAGACAGAAGTCATCTGTGTTGTGTGTGTGTGTGTATGTGTTTGTTTGTTTGTGTGTGTGTATGTGTTTGTTTGTTTGTGTGTGTGTATGTGTGTATGTGTGTCTGTGTGTGTGTGAGACAAACAGACAGAGAGACAGAAGTCATCTGTGTTGTGTGTGCGTGTGTAAGTGTCTGTGTGTCTGTTAAACTGCCCTAACGAGAACACCTGTGGGTCGCTAGAGCAAAGGTTGCCATGGTGATGACTTCAAAGGGACTTCCTTACGCTGAGCTTAATAGACCTAAATACTGTGGAACTCCTTTCAAACTATTTAAAAAAAATGGTACTTTAAAAGCCACTATTGCTTCGATATCGCATATTGAGCGTTAGGAAGACCCGATGAACAGATACTGTGACTGGTGAGTCTGTACGATAAAACATGTGTCTGTACGGGCGATTTACAAATCAGGTACGAGCTTCAGGGGAGACGTGGCTTTGGAGGGAGATTTAACATGGCGGCGGATGGCAGAGCGAGGTGGACTTGCTCTCACATTCAGTCCGATTTCAAGACGTCTGAGTCTGTTGGATTCCTATCGACCGCAGTTTATGACAGAAGACAAGATTTCCAACGTTTCTATCCAACAATGGTGTATGAAGAGTGAACATTGTGCGAGTAAAGACAAAATACGTTTTATTTTTTTAGCAGTTTCTGTCGCTTCTTCTCACTCTGTTAATTGGTGCGCCACCCTCTACGAACATTTCGTGAAATTTTTTTGACAGTTTTTGACGTTTTTTGCATTTTTCGGGAAAACGGCCGGGCGAATCTCTTAGAAAAGTCATACCTCACGATTCCCGCGCAAACCGCACGTTTCGATGTATTTTTTACGCATGTGCTGGCAACGCTCTGGGAGGAGTAGTGGTTTGACTATAAGAAGAATAATAATAATAAGCCCGCAGGAGAACATGAAGTGTGCTTCCAGCATGGGGTCTCTGACCCCATGCGGCTGAAGCCACACTTAATAATAATAATAATAATAAGCCCGCAGGAGAAAATGAAGTGTGCTTCCAGCATGGGGTCTATGACCCCATGCGGCTGAAGCCACACTTAATAAGCCCGCAGGAGAACATGAAGTGTGCTTCCAGCATGGGGTCTATGACCCCATGCGGCTGAAGCCACACTTAATAATAAGCCCGCAGGAGAACATGAAGTGTGCTTGCAGCATGGGGTCTATGACCCCATGCGGCTGAAGCCACACTTAAAAACTTCACCATCAGATCATTTAAATATTTTTAGTTTTAACTCAGCATATCATAACCCCGTGTGATGTTGTCAGAAACCTCTCCATCATGTGACCAAAAACGTTATATACACCAGAAAAGTTTTGCCATTTTTAGATCATGTTGAAATGTTGTATTCATAAACTCGATTTAGTTGTTGATCCCAAGTCCTTCTATAAGCCAACTCCCCTCCTGCGTTATTCAGTGATACAGTATTAAATACAATTGTTTGGAAACCTGAAAGCAGTCTGCTCACTTCAGACTTCTGCTCTCAGAGCGTGAAGCTTAAAGGGCAATGGATAGGATTGTTCCTGCCCCAGAGCCCACGATGACCCTAATAGATCTGCAGGGGCTCGACAGGGTTGCT
The DNA here is from genome assembly GCF_023055335.1 of Clinocottus analis. Taxonomy (NCBI): domain Eukaryota; kingdom Metazoa; phylum Chordata; class Actinopteri; order Perciformes; family Cottidae; genus Clinocottus; species Clinocottus analis. The sequence continues at coordinate 15,882,844 of NW_027175931.1, read as the reverse complement.
GATCAATACTGATGACTTAATGATTACTTGGCTGGGTGCTCAGAACTTCGGCTTTTACTTTCATGGCCATTTTCAGTAGAGGTGGCACATTATTTACTGTTCCTTAAATAAGATATCACATAAATAAACTATAACTTCTCGGTGGTCAAGATTACGAAGAAAATAATCACCTCTGTCAACTAGTATAATATTTTCTGATGAGCATTATCTTCATAGGCTTGCTCTTTGTATGCTCTATAAACGGTTGTTCCACTTTAGGACCACAACCTGCACAGCTGTGTCAATCTTATCCACATTTATTGTCACTTCCCTGGCCGTTTTTCCGTTGTTACATTTATCTAGCTACTTAGCTAGATAGTCCAAGGAAGCAGGTCTGCTCTTCTCTACTCTCATGGATATCGTTTATCGATCTGTTTGATGATGTTTGGACTTGTTCGGCATGAACGGCAGACTTCCACCATTTGCCCCTCAACAAGTAAATATAAAATCCACCCGGGGGACTAAGTTGTGCATACCATGCTGTAAGCGGCCCCCGCTGAGCTTTAATCTGATCAGTGTTGTGAAAACAATTCTGATAATGCTGTGGAATTAAACCGATGAGCCCCCCCGTCGACTGTTACATTTGAAACCAGTGGCACACAGGCCCGGGCTAATGACTCGGCTTACAGCTCAGATTGGCTGGGAAAATGGTCTTGAATAGTACTTAAGGGAGCCCTTAATATTGAATGCATTGTGAGCTAATTAGCTACAGTAAAATACTGTGCAGTATACAGTAGTTTAGCAGGACCACGCGTTGGCTAGAAATAATGGTGAGGGGTTGTAAAGTTTGCACACCAGGGGCACTCAAACATTTTCATTTAATGCATTCCAAAACCAAACAACACACTTCTTTGGTTTTTGTGTTTACTGTATTGTTGGACGAGAGCTGAATTTTGGGCCAGGCTAACAGCTGGTAATATGTCCCCTTATTAAGAGAAAGTAACGGTTTAGGTTCTCGATATCAGTTTGGACATTTGCTGCAACGTTGATGGAAGAGATGTGACTGAGCTGCTGGTGCGGTGCCACTGTGCCAGCCTTCAAGTCAGCATACTTGAGTGTGACCAGTACTGGGAGTAGTCCAGACTGGTTGAGTATTTAGTATGCAGTACGTTAGCATGTGGTTTATCAACAGTCCAGAAGCTTGCCGGTGGCTCCATGTCATGGGCAGACAGCGTGTTGTTACTAGTATTCAAGATTTTAATTGGCTGTGTTAAAATAAGGTCTCCATCTACGTAGACGGTTCCATCTAATGGATGCAAAACCAAGGGGTGCCACCATGAAACCAAAAAATGAAATATACATTTCTCCTTTTTGGTTTCAAATTGATTGTTTTTCAAAAGGAGAACACAATGCCTGTGATTGACAAAGCAGATATGTAATACACTCTCTCATAAGGTTTAAAATATTAATTATGTATAAACAGCTTTCTCACCGAGACAGATGGTGGTATTCCTCCATCATTTTGGTATTAGAATTTGACGCACCTCTTGTTTGGAAACAAGACACTACTGCCTGATTTTTATCATGAATTCATCTGCAGTCACACCGTCTGCACGGCCGTAAACATCGCACTCCAAAACACCCAATTCACACAAGATTGTCTGTGTTTAAGAGTTAATAGCGGTAAATCATAGCATTTGTCGGCCCATCTCAATCACTCTCTCAAAATGTGAATGAATAAAACATTGTCTCTATTCTTTCAAGACGTAAGTGATGAGAGGTCACGATCTGATGTGAAAGGTCACAGGCCCACGTCCATTCCTATTGGCCGAAACTACTCTCACAAGCAATCATGTGTGTGATCAATACCAATAGCAAACAGCGCTGGTATCATGGTGACAATTACAGGTTTAGAGATTGCGCAGGGCTTCTATTCAACAGGCTGTCTAGGTGCTTTTGGCAGAGCAGACGAGTCGTGTGATGTGGTGAAGCCATAAAGAGAGACAGCTACGCTGTAATTTTCATTACTGAAGAGCCTAGCTCTGGTTATGCTGCTTCATCCAACACTTTTTTCCCTTCTGGATTTAGGGTTTAGCTAAATACTTCTGTATGTGTGTGTGTGTGTGTGTGTGTGTGTGTGTGTGTGTGTGTGTGTGTGTGTGTGTGTGTGTGTATGTGTGTGTGTGCTGTTGGGTGTGCAGGTTTGGGTGAAATATGGACTGTGTGATAACACTTTCTCTGACTGCATCTATAATTCACTATCAAGGCACTTACTTGGAGTCATAACACATTGATAACACAAAGATGCATATCAATGCTTGGGAAGAAATCTGATACAAACAGACTTGAATAAAATACTGCAGGTAACATCAGTGGAATCCATCTATGTAATAGAATCTCTATTATGTTATATATTTCAAAACGTGTATTATTCTGTTTCCATATTGTACAGATGAATGGTCATCTGTGTGTTCCAGTAGCCATACAACCATACACCTGTTTAATATACCAGAAAGAGATTTAGTAGTCACAAAACATAGTTTGTTCAATTCAGTGTGCTAAGAAGAACCTGGCTGCAGTGCATCTGGTCGCTTTTGCAGTGTGCAGGCCAGCAGGCCTGCAGTCCTCTGCAGAGAGGATATATGAGCAGGCTTGAGATGCAATGTTATGACGTAGTAGTTTGTCACCATTTGAATGCATATTGCATGCAATAGTATGCTTTTATGTAAGAGCAGCTGCGTATGTACTATAAGTAAATAAAAATGTGATTTGGAACGCAGCTATCGATAACTCAGTACCAGTGAGTGTCATTGTGGACCAGGTTAGGAGACAAATACATAAATGCACTCAAGCACACATTTAAATGATCTGAAAGACCCAGTGAAATGAAAACAGTGATCCAGTGTCTGTTGTTAGTTTATCTCCTATATGTCAAATATTGATTTAAATCGCTCTTATAACTGTACACTGATCATTTTTTTTAAAATGTTTTTTGTTTGACTGGGAACTTAAAACAATGCATCATATATCAAAAGTCATTAATATTCAAGTTCAATGACCCAAAGCTCTCCATCCAATGTTAGTTTGTGTTACAGTCGTCATATAGTGTTCTTAACAAAAGGGATTGCTTCACTTCTGTTTCTCAGATCTTAGGGTTAGGATAATGATAATAATATAATAATAATAATAATAATAATAATAATAATAATAATAATAATAATAATAATAAAATAAGGAAAATGAGGAAATGTGCATGAAGGGGGTTTTAATGAGAACAATCCAATAAGCAGTAGAGAAAATAAGGCCTTTGGTTTCTGTTTAGATTGATTTTAAGGATTTTGTTTCACAGCAAGTGAGACTGAGTCTCATTAGACTTATTGTACATCCCTGCCAAAAATATTATTTTATGTGTATGAGGGAGAGCCATCCACCCACATTTTACTTAATTTCGTAGGACTAAGCATGAAGGAGGGAGAAATTGAGTGACTCAACACATAATCCACTTTCCTGTCCATGGTGACAGCAGCCTGTACAACACAACATGAAATAGGATTTCAGTCCTCTCCTGACATACATTGCCTTGAAAAGTGGATGTGTCCACGGTTAGCTTACAGTTGTATATTCACACAACCAGCGGACACAGAGTAACAATACTGGAGTATTAATTTGGAGTTGTGTGTCTGAACATGTGAAATATAGATATTTTCTATATTTATTTGACTTTTACTCTTTTGTGTTGGAAACCGACCAAAATATAAAGTTTTTCAGCTCGTTATCTCAGCTAGTTCTCCACTATGTTCACCAGCGCTGTACTGTAGGTGCATTATGAATGGCAGGTAGTGCACAACGGGAATAAGGTTGCTGAGAGAGCTGCCCATAATGTGCAGATTAAATAAATACCTTAACTGCAAGATTTGTGGAAATTCTTCTTTCCTTTACGTTTCAAAATTGTACCACCCCCATAGTAAGTAACATTCTAAGTGAACTGGATCCATTGACTGAACTCAAGAAGTGGACGTAGTCAACATAAGGTCACAACATTCTTTTTTGGACGATGGTTTTTCAGCCTTGAGTTCAGCATTTTGGCAAAATCTTGTTATTTTGGAACCAGAAGTGACATAAAAGGGTGAAGCTGAGTATGACTGAAGGAGCCCGACATTTGTAGGCGACCAAATGTTACGATTAACATTAGAAGAGACTAGTAAGACTACACAACGTCACATGGTAGCCATCCCCTGCTTTACGGCCTGTTTGACTCTAAATGGACCATCATTTACTAAATCATCACCATGCTGTACTGAAGAAGACTTGAAACTAGAGATTGAGACAAAAACTCAGGTTTAGAATTTTTACTGATGGAATAAATTTAAGAGAGTAGAGTCATTTTCTCACATACATCTATACAACCAGAGGAGTCGCCCCCTGGTGGTCAGTAGAAATCAGTCAATTTTAAACTACTGGTTTCATTTTGCAGAACTTTTCAGAAGTTGCCGCCTGCTCGGATGGAGAATTGAAGCAGTAATAACAGCAGTAGTAGCCGTACACCGGCTGTATGAGTAGACGTGATGATGAACACGGTCTTCATTGAACTTTTTATTTGTCGTGAATTGAGGTAATCCTGATGTAAATCGGTCTAAGGTTGTAAACTCCTTTTTGCTCTTTACAAGTGAGCCACACAGGACTCAGACATCTTTGTAAACCTACTGTGAGGAATAATGTCCAAACAATAGCAGCCTGGACCTACAGGCTGCTTTGATTGTATGGCTGAATGGTGACAATCCCAGTAAAAGTGTCAGACTGACAGATACAGCTCCTTATGTATCATAAATTCTCAACATGGCCTCAGCTTCCTCCCCAGCAAAAGGAAGAGGAATTCAGGGGCCTGAGCAGTTTTCAAAGATCACAGCTTTGAATAATATGAATTGAAGGCACCTTTCTTAGCAAGCTGAAGAGATTAAAAATTGCAAAACGTGTAAACGTCTTTAAGAAGCTGAGGCTCAGTGATAAAACGTGATGCGTGCCTCTGAGGTTGAGAAGAAGGCGGGGAAGGCAGGCATAAGGAAACACATGGACTTTGGCAAATGTGGTCTCAACAGGATGTTCTGGGCTGGGTTATACCTTCACTTTGACTGCTAGCCTTTTTCCGGCTGCTGGTAAGCCTTCAATTAAATGACGGCTACCTTTTTCAAGTCACTAATCCTCTTACAGTTTGGAACCCTACCCTTTGCCGTACGGAAGATGCACACACACACACACACACACACACACACACACACACACACACACACACGCACTGCAGTGTGTGTGTGCGTATGTGTGTGTCTGAGTGTGTGAACAGTGAGCCTTCTTCAGCCTCACCCTCCTGCTGCCTGTCTTGCAGTCCTCTGCCTTCTGGTGCCTTCTTAACTTGACAAAAGAGGCTGTTCTTGTCACAAACTGAGCCTGGAGGTAAAGTCTGGATGAAGGGTATAAAAGAAGCTGAATCTATGTCATACATAAACATGTCAGTGGTAACAAGTACACATGTCACATAGCCACCTTTGTAGCAGAATTATGAGTGACACAAATACAGAATCAAACAAAATAGAGATGTGTTGTAGAAAGAATGTAGAAAATGGAAAGATCCAAATCTTAGATGTGAATCTTGGAAGATTTAGAAAATATTACCTCACGTCAATCAATGAATTCCTGCAGTCCGTCTGGCTGCAACCTCGTGGTTGCAATGGGACTGGGTAAGCTTTACAGAGGACACACTAAAGTGTCAGTCAACTTTTTTGCAACACTTCTTCATAGTGACGAATTTGTTACTTGACATTCACACGATTTCAATTCTCAAATGTTTTTCTATTTCAGCTAACTTTTCTCATCTTTCCAGTCGTGCATGTTTTGGACTTGAGCCCCAAAACATTGCTTCCTTAATACACAGTGAATACACATTTTAATTTTAATTTTATTTGAGAATGGGAGGAAATTGGACTGCATCTCTCTAGTGAAGTGTAAAAATAAAGGAAATGTACTTCCTAAAGGTAATTTCTTTTCTCACAAAGAGTGCTCAAATTGCTGAAAGCAGGAAGTGAGGAATCTTGTGCAATTTTAAGGGAGGCAAGGGTAAGTGTGGAAAAGCGCCTGAAAACTTTCAAGGTTTTATTTTAATAAAGTTTCAACCCACATTGACAGCTTACATATTGCAGACTAAACCTTCCATTTCTTCTATGACTGCAGCATCTGTGCTGCTGAATTACCCTGCACCCATAATGCATTATGGCCTTTATTGTGTGAACACATAATACTTACTGACACATACAGCATCACTCATAAAACATTATCGACAGAAATTAAAATGTACTTAAGTGTCTTGTGAATGTTTAGATATCTATGGAGACTCGGTCAATTTGTCTTGTAATCGTGATCACAAGGACTTATCATACAAACCCTTTGAGTTGTCTTCCGTACTGTAGCCAAACACGCAGACAGCTGCCCCTGACTGCAGCTATTGATCAGGATGAGGCACAGACTTCTGTAACAGAGGGGTGTTCCCGCTATAATCAGCCAACACTGAGTATTGACTGGCCAGTGTCAGGCGAGTCGAGTAAAGGGAGGACACAGTCAGCGTCATGGGCAATTAATGGTCTCCACGCCACAGTGACAAGTCCACTCCCCTCCTTCCCCTCTATCTCCGTCAGGCAATTAAAATCTATTGTAATGGGTTTATAGACACGGTAAATATGCATCTGCGTTTGCAATACTTGGAGGGTGCACGCATATTAGCCAATATACAATGCTGAGGATTGTTTGGAAATAGAAAATGTAATCAGTTCTAAACAAGCATACTGTAAAGGGTGATGTTTTCCTACTGTCACTAAGAGGGCCAGGAGAGCATACACAGTATTATCTCGGCCAGGGATAAGCCTGGGAGGAGATTATGTGCTCGCTCGTGTGAGTGCCTCTGTCTGTCCTGACTATCCACGGCTATGCCTGCATTCACTGGACCCGCGAGTGGAATATTTTTTTGTTCTCATTTAGAACTGTTTGCTGAGAACTGCAAAATGTATTTTATTGACTGTTTGATACCGTCATTGACTGCTGACTCCTCAATAATCCAAACCAGCCGGGTCCAAGTGCTCAACAGCTGCTTCAATTTGGTATCTTGTTTCTGCTACGGGTTGAGAATTGCTCCTGGCCACATCTGCACAACATGGTAAGCTGCAAAAAAATGTCAGTATTCCTAATAATTTTTTCATCAGTACTGACGAATATGATTGTGGCTCAGTGGGGCACTGCTTAGTACTTGGAGTGTGTCGCAGATGTGTGTGTGGTTGGGCCAGAGAAAGACAATATGTGTATATTGTATAATTCTGCTTTAAAACAGGACACTGTACCCTTAAGCTCTCCTGCAGAAGATGAAATTGTGTGGCTTGTATGGCTAACTGCTACTCAGTAAAAAACATGTCACGGTTACTTCAAGTTAATTCCAGTTATTACATTAACTGTGCTGCTAAATCTTGCTAAAACATGCAGTAAAGTGTACAATTTAATAATCAGGTATTAGACATTAACCCAGAAAGAGCTCCTTATATGTGGAGTTACTGCAGTGGCCAAAATCGCAACGGAAATCAATGAAAAGTTGTTTGAGTATAGTTACAGGTCAGACGTGTTGGATGAAAGTGATACTACTTCCTTTTCCGCACCAGAAAACCAAATCTTCCCTATTACTTTGAGTATAATGTTGTCTTGTAAAAGGCCTAACATGACATCTCCTCAGTATCCTCAATGGTGGCCTGACCCTCCTCCTGCTTCACACAGCAGTTTTAATGTGTTGTGCTTTGTGGGAAACTTTTCACCTCTTAAACACCTCGCAGAACTTCTCAAACAATAACTGTTTAGTCGATGGCTGTTTTTGTTGTGTATCCCATTCCATCCCTTACACAGACACATACACATACATAACTGTGACGAGTCACAATCACGTAGACTGGTTCAAAATCATGGTTATAGGAATGCTAATGAAAATAAGCTTTCTGTAATGACCAATCAAAGCAAATGAAAAAATAGGAATCCCATTATCTGTCAATATCAGTGCAAGCCCCTGAGAATGGCGAGCCTGGCTGGGCCACAGTGATTTACTGTCCAATTTACAACAGCCCCAGTATCCGTTTCAATCAAATCTCCAATATTAACACCAAGCAATAATTCCTTCTGCTTTATTACAAATGTAGCCCTCCTATTCGATAAATCAGCTGCCAGAAGCCGATATAATTCACAGTGGAAATCAGGCATATTTTATACTGGCTGAGTCACAGTCAAAAATGAACCATTATTTCAGCTTTATGTGCTTTTTGTTCAGAGAGGGAGAGAGAGAGAGACACACACTTGAGTCTCTCTTCTCACTGCAGTGTTTATTTCTTTCCTCTTTAACTTCTTAGTAAAACTTTGCTCAAAGCTTTTGACACAGGTAGCAGATACAAAGATGAACTAATATGGTGAGGATTTGGAAGGACACTGGTGAAATGAATGGAACGTGGAGCTTCTAACATTACTGTAGATGTTCGGGCGCTTGCACAGCTGGGTGACTAAATGTCTTCGTTAACTGTCTCAAAGCACAACAATGAAATGTAACTGAAAGTATCGTCAGCTAACTGTTGGTTTTAAAGACTCCACCTTGTTCAATTTTAACAGTTTGGTTTTAATTTATCGAGATAAGAATGTTTGTATTCATTAGTCCCTGCAAGTAAATGTGGTTTAGTTCAAAGCTGAATTGAGTTCATTACATGTAATGAGTTTGGAGAGTAATGATGCGTTTGAGTGTTCCTGGTAAATTCGTAAAAGTCGGAAATTTCAAAGTTTACCTCCAGGACTTTGTCTAAGAACATCCAATAAAGAAGGTGCATACATACTGTGGTGAAGTCAAGTTGCACAACTGCGTTCCGTATCCTGGTTTAGAACTCATTCGGGATATAGCGTATAAAAAACATTTGAAACCAGGTTATTAATTTGTCTGCTTTCATCATCATTTTACCCTGGTTGACTCTCTAAGCCAAGTGTGTCACTGATTAGCTGTGTCTGGCGCTTCAGTATGTATAATATTTGAACTTATGCCTGTCTTAAAACATGCTTGTATTGTATAATATCCATGTATATACCTATGTTTATTTAAAGTTTTTATGGCAGGAAACTGTGACATGATGCAATACATGAGGCATGTGTCATAAAAGCAATATTGCAATGTAAAGGCTCCCAGGATAACAGGTAGTAGGCCTATCAAAATCATGCATAAAATGCTAAAACAAAAACATTCAAACAAAGCCACTCGTCAGATTGAAGGTTCACCCATCATGTCACAATTGAACACATTTTAGGCACAAATGACTTCATCGGAACTTGTCCTAACCTCATTCACGTCCTGTTCCAGGGATTTGATCAACAGTTGTATCGTTGTGTCTCGGCCCAGATACTGATGGCTCTCTCTCAAACGCTGCCTATCTCATTACAGTAATGAACTTTATAATTACCTCCACCCCCTTAGAGAAGAATGAAGGCCATTAAGACACTGGGATTGGCTTTTATATCATGTACTTAGCTCAGGACACTAACCAGCAGCCATTTTCCATCTCAATAAACTCCCACATCCTTCAAGCCATTGACAACACTTATTTTCTTCCTCAGAGTGACAGGGGTTAAAACAGTTCCCTGCTAAATAAATGGCACTAAGTTTTAATGCAGACTTCAGAATCTCTCACAACCTCTAGCTGAGGCTTTCTACAGGAGCACCTCTGTGTTACATTTGAGATTAGGATTTGGCAGATTTGGACAGATAATATAATTTCAGTATCTTGCCTGGACACAGCACACATAAGCAAAAACAAGTGTTTTTCTGTTCTATAGTATTATAGTTCCGATAGTAAATTAGTGCTCTTGTTACTTAGCTAGCAGTGGATTTGAGCCAGAAGCCGGAGCAGCATGCGGCCACGCCAAACCTCTTGCCTATTATTTTGCCACCCATGTTGCCGGGTAAGAGCATCATGCAGGCGTCGTGGTGCAGGCTGCATCTCTTCTAATGACTCAAGGTCTCCTATTGTTTGCCATGAGCGCTTCACAGCAAAATGATCTTTTCATAGTATATTGACATGACACCAGCAACATCACTACAGTTTGGATCTGTGTAAAATGTCACACAGGTGAAAAGAAACAACATTTATTTTGAATTCAACACTTACTATTTCCCTTTCAAAAATAAATTGTGGATTATTATTTTTATTTCCAAATACATACAGAGGATTTAGCAACCTACTTTCTAGTGATAACACTGTGTCCTTATTGTTTGTGTTTAGATATTTCACCGTGGCATATTTAAGCTAGGTACCCGGCTAATGTGAGCAACGGGTTTGTGATGATTCTGTATTACTACACACATTTTGCTTTCCAATTGCTGTCATAACTTTGTTATTGTAGTAGCTCTGGACATTTCTGTCCATTATGATGTCATAACACAACTAGCCAGTTATTCATCCAAGTGGTATAACTGTAACTAAAATTGTAATACACGTGATAGCAGTCATAGTAAAGGTTTAATCTATTGCTCATTAGTGCTAGGCATCGTTTAAAGAATCATATTATAGTACCAACACCAGTACCAACACCAGTACTAACACCAGTACCAACACCAGTACCAATACCAGTACCAACACCAAGACTCCAATGACACATCACATTAAATCAAAGTGGTTATTTTGGTTATTACCGTGAAGGTATCGAGGACAAGTACCTAGACCTACTGGTCCTTGAAGTGTCTACTTCCCCCACACATGGGGACAGAAAGAACATATTGAATGGCTCAGCAGGAGACGCAAGGTTCTTATATAAAGATGGAGACGGGACATCTCAAAAAAATCTTCTGGACGAACAGATGAAACTTCACGTTCACAGAGAAAAACACCATAGACCTCTCCAACAATAAATATGTAAATAATGCATCATACAGGGAGCGTGTAGGTAGAGAAAGTGATCGGACTGTAGCCTGTACATCAGGCACAGTGTTTATATGAAGTCTTACAATTTGACTTCCTAATGACAAAGTCTTCATTAAACTAATATTAAAACAAACCGCCTCTCATCACCGTATCATTGTGCTACAACTGTAGATTACGAGCTAACAAGTAGCACAAGGAACACTTTGGAGGCATCCATGTAAGACCATTATATCAATCAGCAATTAGCATCCAAGCTGTTAAAATCATAACAAAAAAAAAATCCCCTTAATATTTACTTTAATTATACAATTGATCATACACTTTATCTATCCTCACATCAAATGAAAGCTGAAAGAAACATTACCAGGCTTGTTTGCATTTTATTATGGAGTATTAGAGCTGTTGCACAACAGTGGTCCTAAATGAGCACAACATGGTGTGAAAATAGATTTGAATTTCAAACTAATGACTTGCTGATTCATAACTCTGCTTGAGCGTAATTTCCATGACTCTGTACCCAGCGCAAATAGGTAATGAGCAAGTGCAGATATTATATACCAAACACTGTTGATGGGTGTAACAACGTATAGCACTCAAACAAAGAGTGGAGCTCGACTTCCAATAAAACAATTGGAAACACAAAAGCAGCATTGTTGCTGTTTAATTCGACCCCACAAGCCTCGGAAATGAAGACCAAAAAGCAGAATTTCATGCTGCATCTACTTGTACTTGTCAGACCGTATTACACATAGAGCCCATTTGTGAATGCATTGTGTTTGGCTTGGATTAATTAACACTTTTAATGTAGTGGGGGGAATCAGGCAAGTCAGGCTTGTGTTATAATAGGGGAGCATTTTGGCTTGCAATACTGGACAAAGAGTTTACCTCTGAGGTGTGTGTGTGTGTGTGTGTGTGTATGTGTGTGTACGTGTGTGTGTGTGTGTGTGTGTGTGTGTGTGTGTGTGTGTGTGTGTGTGTGTGTGTGTGTGTGTGTGTGTGTGTGTGTGTGTGTGAAAGAGACCGAGGGAGAACAAGAAACACCAGCCTACTGCACTACATTGTATGCTATCATGCTGAAACATATGGACAGACAGGTCCTTTGTCACTGTGAGGGCACATTTGACATGGTTTGATATAGAGAGGCAAACAAACACAAAAGCACTATCCTACTTCCTCAATGCCAACCTGTCACTCTGTCAAGGCAGTGTGTGTGTGTGTGTGTCTGTGTGTGTGTGTGTGTGTGTGTCTGTGTGTGTGTGTGTGTGTGTGTGTCTGTGTGTGTGTGTGTGTGTGTTTGTTTGTGTGTGTGTGTGTGTGTGTGTGTGTGTGTGTGTGTGTGTGTGTGTGTGTGTGTGTGTGTGTGTGTCTGTGAGTATGAATCTATTTGTGAGAAGAGAAATGCAGACCTTGGTTATGCAAAAGTACAACAGAGTGGAACATTTCCACAGTGTGTGTGTGTGTGTGTGTGTGTGTGTGTGTGTGTGTGTGTGTGTGTGTGTGTGTGTGTCTGTGTGTGTGTGTGTGTGTGGGGGGAGAGGGGGATACCTTTGCTATATGATTCAATGCTGGGAAATAGTGTACAATTTGGTTGAATATTTACACTAACATAAAATAATTCTAAAGTTGAGAATGGGTGGTGAGTTATAAAATGCATTCCAAACCGAGTTTCAGTCACGCTGATCATGCTGCAGTGGGTTTCAGTGTGTTCAAATCAAACGGCCCAAACGGCCAGTTAAATTATAATAATTTTTTAAGTGTATTTGAGCAAAAAAAAAAAAAAAGAGGCTGATTGATGTAAAACTCATGTTCTTTGTCGTATTTGTCTGACTCGGTCACCACCTGCATGTTCAACCAGGAGGAGAAACATTTGCAGTACCTCAACAGCACCCGTGGGTGTCCCTCTTTTTCTTCAGAAGTCATCTTGCCATCGCTCTCGACTGTCGCGGTGGCAAGAATGAATGTGTGTGTGTGTATTTGTGCGTGTGTGCGTGTTCAAGACAAAGGCTCCTGTGAAACATAACATAAATCCAAATAATATATTACAACAAAAAATACAATTATTGACATTAATATTTATTTTGTGAAGCAATTTAACATTTTCTATATTTTCCTTTATTATTATTATTATTATTATTATTATTGTTATTATTATTAGCTATACAAACAGACTTTGCAGAAACAATGTTTTTTTTGTGCTGATAAGCACAAGCAAATCTAAATGTCTAGTCAGATATATGCAGTTTCTAGAACTCATATACTGGCTTAAGTGGGTCAAATATGACTTTAAATGCTGGACATATATTTTTGTATAGGTCCATTTCACTCTTTACGTTGTTATTGCAATTATTTCTTCTAATTGTGGCAGGATAAAGCAGGATTACGAGGTTCACCGCTCCATGGTAACTTAATCCAAGATCCTGTTGCATCCTGCTCATTTCTTCCCCACCTCATTTACCACATCAAACATGTACTTATACTTGTATGTTTGTCCTCTATTCACCTGATAGAATCATTCTGTTTCTTCACCTTTCACTACTTGTGTCTGTTGAGTATACAACAGCTCTGTCTGTCCTTCCATCCCATGTCCGGGTTTATTTTGTCTGAATCAAGTGTGTGTGAGGGTCCAGAGGACGGGATGTCGGTCCCCTGCACTTCTGTTAGCCTGCAGGATAAAAGTACTGAAACAAGTTAGATATGTCTACATGGGAACAACTCAACAGAGCTTTATGAACTTCAAATAAAGTGAATTCTGGACACTTCATCAATAACAGCGGTTTGATATATGTTTTTTTGTGAATCAAATTAAGCACTGGTATTGATTATTGTTGTACATTTTTTCTTATTTTTCACCAATCTATTGTATCATTTTCAATATTCAGTTTTTATGTTTTGGAAAGGAATATTCAGATGACAGTTGCTTCCTTTTGATTGATTCATTTCCTCATATAGCAAATTCCACATACGTACAATATACCATATTGTGTATGTATTTATTGTAAGAACTAGATAATTACATACCTTGATTGAAAGTAACCAGCAAAATAAACATAAGGTATTTGTTGTAGAGACAGCATTTTTATTATTATTTTAGTTCCTAATATTTGTTAAAGCTGTGCTGTCTGATTGTTGTGCATCGGTTTGGTTCATAAAGAAGGAATGGAGAGAAAATGAATGACAATCTGGCCCGGCGGTTTGCGTATAAAGTACAGGTATTAATCTACTCCTGAGAAACAAAAGCTAATAACTAATATTGTAAATATGAATTATACAACACCAAAATGGTTTCTCAAACACTTACTTTTTCTATTTGTATCTAAAATTGAAAGATTCAAATCCATCCTGCAGCCCTGTGCAAGTGTAAACTAGTGTAAAAATAATTCAATTCAATCACAATAATGTGTGGGAACTGGGATTCAAAACGGAAAGCTTAGTTTGTAATATGGACACTATTATCTTGTCATCATTATTTCTCCTTTTGTCCTTCCTTTTAAAAGATGACACCACTGAAATCAAGCAGCTTCAGCATGTAACATGGAATATTGTGGAAGGACACATTGGACCGAAGTTGATTGGAAATCCAACCCTAAACCTATGTCAGAGTGCAGAATCTTGGGATCAGAGAAAAGAAACCGTGAGATCAGAGAATAGAACCCTGAGATAAAAGTATAGAACCATGAGACCAATTTAATTCATCCATTCCGTCCATCATCCGAATCGCTTATCCTGTTTTCGGGTCTCGTGGCACTGGAGCCGATCCCAGTTGTCAATGGGCGAAGGCAGGGTTCACCCTGGACAAGTCGCCAGTCCATCACAGGGCAGACATAGAGACACAGACATAGAGACAGACAACCATTCACACTCACATTCACACCTATGGGCAATTTAGAGTCCAATTAACCTAACCTGCATGTCTTTGGAGCGTGGGTTCTCTCTGGGTTCAATTAAATTAAATTCATTTTATTTTGCACAGACCAAAATCACAAATTTCAACATTGCCTTTGAGGGCTTTACAGTTTTTACACATATACATGTAGTCACTGGAGGACCTCACATCTGACCAGGAAAAACTCAGAAAACAGCCTTTCAAAGGGAATACAGGAAAAAAACCTTCAGGAGAGCAACAGAGGAGGATCCCTCTCTGATGGACAGAAGCAATACATGTCATGTGACCAGAATGAACAATGTAACAGTTACAGCACATTAGATGAAGATGACAGAAATTATTTATATAATGAGTAGTAGTCATGGACCACAATCCAAATAATCACAATCCATGTCAGCAGAAGGAGGTAGAGAGGAGATCAGCAGCGCCGGCATGCCAGGAGGCCCTCTGATGCCCCTTACTTCTATCTCCTTCTGTTTTCATGGATGGCAGGAGATCAGAGCACCCTGAGGTCAGGGATTAGAACACTGAGGTCAGGGCATCGAACCCTGAGGTCAGTTGTAAATGAACGCTGCGCTACTAACACTTCACACAGTGCATCTAGTTCTTGTACATACATGTATGTTAGAATTCTAATGCCACTGTGATGTTCGTATCAAATAAAATCAAGCCAATGTCAAAGATCAGAGAACCCTAAGGTCAGAGCATAGAACCCTGAGGTCAGAACATAGAACTCAGAGGACGGGGACAGACTTAGGTCTGAAATAGTGTGACATCTAAGATCTGCATGATCTCTCTCACACGCTCTTGGTCTGGTCATATTTACGATCATGACGTCTGTATGGATGACTGCGACCCAGAAGGGGGGAATGCATGATGGAGCGTGCTGGAGTGTTATGGCTGTCATCCACATGAAGACAGAGACAGGAGCTTGTAAGTAAGACAGAGCTTGAAGAGTGTGGGTCCATCCCATCTCCTTTTAATGGACAGAAGCATTCACAGGAAATAAACCGTTGTTCAGCGACACAGGGGAGGGTGAAGCATCTGAAGTTAAATACTGTTTACAGCAGATCAGTAAGATAAACAGTAAACATGACACAAGGATCAGGTCTTTTAAAGGGCACAAGTATATTGTGAGTTTATTATTGTTTATTATTGTTAAGATGATGATAGAGCCCAGAGACTAACAGCTACATTGTTCACTGTATGTCAAGTAAATACTCATTGAAGGATGAAATCTTTGCCCTGCATTCTTTGAGTCACATGTAGTCCATGCATACCCTTTTGGTGGACAGATATTTCAAGTTAAAAAAAAAAGGTCTAGTTATCTTTTTTTTCATGTGGAGAATAAAAGGCTTCATGTGGGCTTTAATGATCACTGCTGATAGTGTTAGTGAGAGCTGGTGCAATTGTTTCAAGGTAGACTCCTTCAGTGGAGATACTATTAAGGTTATAAAAACCCTTCATGCAAATTACAGTATACTTAAGATAATAGCTAAAACCACATCAGCTATTACCACATTTTAACTCTTTTTTTCATTATTTGTTTTGTTTTTTTAGGAAAGACTTCTCTAGGAGTGTTCATGTTGTGCCTGTTACATAACAGCAGCCTTCTGGGTAAATGTATGAGGTCAGTCTACGCACAAACCCCCAATGTATAATACATAGAATACATAACACATAGAACACAATGAAAAAAGAAAGTAAGTATAAGTATTTATTATTTACAAATTAAGGATTTAGGAATAAAACACATACTTTGCTTTGCATAATTTGCAAAAGAATATCTATCTATCTATATATATATATATATATATATATATATATATATATATATATATATATATATATATATATATATATATAATATATATAAACACAAAGGGTAACAGAAGTATTAATTCTGTGTAAGCGTGAGAAACAGTTTTGAGGGAGTTTGCCTCGGCCATGACTGCGGGACTGTTGACTGGTCTGAGACCAGCCACCTGGACAGCTCACACAACAGTGGGCCTTTCTGCTCTGGTGGACGCTCCTGCAGGCAGCACAGCAATGGCACACGCATGCAGTGAACATGAACATCCTGCTTCCCAGAGAGCTGTTAGTCATTGTAATGTATTTACCTGTTTACTGTGTATAGAACTCCATTGGACGTTTGATCATTGGAATGCTGCTAGTTACTTCGAAAAGCTCTGTGTTGTGTCATCAATTAGATGGGCTTCTCAAATCCTGAACCGCTCTGCTAAGGAGCCTCATGGCCTAACCAGGCGTGAAAAAGGAAGTGCCAGAAAATACTGTATCTGTTCCTCTATCTGAAATGTGGAGTCCACCACTGTCTTATTTAAGATGTTGTGCTCCCAGTAGCCCAAATACCTTGACTCATTGTACAGGCCAAGACTGACTGAGAGAGGGAATGGAGGGAGTTTAAAATAGAAGAAAGGAAAAGAGAGGTATGTAGGCAGAGATAGAGACACAGAGAGAAAGAGAGAGAGAGAGAGAGAGAGAGAGAGAGAGAGAGAGAGAGAGAGAGAGAGAGGAGAGAGGGAGAGAGAGAGAGAGAGAGAGAGAGAGAGAGAGAGAGAGAGAGAGAGAGAGTGTTTGTGTGAAATAGAAGGAGAGATAGAGATGGACGAGCCAGCACAAAGCACATAGCTGCAGGAGAGGCTTATGCTTTAGACGGCCATGTCAAAATGCAATGCACTCTCCGCTGCTGCCTTTATCTCTCATGCCTCTTCCTCTGCTTTCCTATCTCAGTCCTCCTCTTCTTCTTTCCGTCTCTGTGGTTTCCATCCACCTGCGTTCTCGTCCTCCTCTCTATCTCCCGACCCTTCCTCACCCACTGCCTCGACTCTCTTTGTTTTTTGCCTCTTTCTCCGACAATGCCTTATGTTCACACCGGCATCGGAGTATGAAGACAGCAGGCATATTGGTACTGCTCTCTGTCCTCCTATCTATGTCTCTCTGGCTTACACACACACACACACACACACACACACACACACACACACACACACACACACACACACACACACACATATGCACGCGCACACAAATACGCAAACACACACACAAAACACCTCAGCATGGAAATTGAAATAATGATAATGTATCCCTCAGTCTGCATCAAAGTAGTGCCACTTCAAAAAAAAGCCGGCAGGCATGAAATGCAAACATGAAGCAGATGGATTGAGAAGGAGGAAGGAGAAAGACCGTGTGTGTGTGTGTGTGTGTGTGTGTGTGTGTGTGTGTGTGTGTGTGTGTGTGTGTGTGTGTGTGTGTGTGTGTGTGTGTGTGTGTGCTCCGTTTTACCATCATGCCTTCACTTTGTGGCTGGAGCTTTAAGGCAGGAGACAGCGTGTGCCTGTGGAGGACGGCTGTGTGGTGTGTATTGTCAGTCAGGGTTGATAGTGATGTGTTTGTGGGGGCACACCTCTAAGTGTGTTTGTCTGTGTGTGTGTGTGTGTGTGTGTGTGTGTGTGTGTGTGTGTGTGTGTGTGTGTGTGTGTGTGTGTGTGTGTGCAGTGAGAGTTGCCTATTTGGTCTCTTGACCACCTATTTTGTTTAGTTTGTGTGTTGTGGTCAAGCATGCACTTGGGAGGCATTTTGTTGCAGTGGTAACACTTTCTGTGATGTCCATGTGTATAATACATTATACGTATAATGGCTTATCTTTTTACAGTCCTGTATAATTATAGTTATAAGTATCCATAATGCTTTAAAACAATACTTATAGCACTTATAAAGTAAAGTATCATAATTATTTTTCTTATCGTTGTAATAGATTGTAATCTTTTTTTAATGTGTCAGACTCACTGTTAGTATGCATTATATTGTGATTTCAAGTTACTATAAGGGGTCATTGTTTGCTTTCAGCAAATTTCAAATAAATATGACATTTTTCCATTTAACTTAAAGCAAACAATGACCACTGACAGTAACTTATAATTACATTAGAATGTATAACAAACATATTATAAAACATTACAACTTTGCAAATTATAATACATACATACATTTTCCTAATCAGAAAATCCATATAATGTGTTGTGAATGTTCGGGTATTTTGAATGTTCAGAAATTCTTATATCTATAATTATACAGTGCTATAATCATATTACACATACACAGTATGTTCATAATGCATTAAAGGCGTGAGCGTCATAGAAGGAGTTGTACTTCCTTTACTACACACTGATGGACACTCTCATAACTTCAGTCAGCAGGTCAAATGCTCCCTCAGTGTGTTGAAAACATTGTTTTTATTCATTGTGAATTCTTTGACTAAGCAAAAGTGACTGAAATAATTTCCTTTAGATAATGATTGTGTGTATAGATTTTGTAAAATTATAGTTAGTTATGGTTGTGTAGTCTAGGCCATATATTAAAAAGACATGTCAATAATTTTAAAACAAGTTCCAGTCCTGCGCTTTTTTTTTGATAAAGTGACTACATTTAGGTTGGATGACAGATTTTTTTTTAATTCACTTTTTCTCTGCATTTTGCAGCACGTACATGAAAATCCTGTGTTTTATTTAACCATAAACAGACATGTATGGAGGAATATTAGCTGTTGAAATAGATCATAACAGATTCATTTGCGCTTCTGTTGTCAGAGTAAATTTATTTGATCTGGATTCAGAGTCGCCTAATTTATTGAAACCCTAAAGTATCTTTG
Source organism: Clinocottus analis (assembly GCF_023055335.1). NCBI lineage: Eukaryota > Metazoa > Chordata > Actinopteri > Perciformes > Cottidae > Clinocottus > Clinocottus analis. The sequence continues at coordinate 15,863,343 of NW_027175931.1, read as the reverse complement.
GCCTTTCTGGTCCTGATCCATCAGCCTTCTGCCTGGTTAAAAGCTCCTTCAAGGTCTTTTATGTATGTGTGTGTGTGCGTGTGTGTGTGTGTGTGTGTGTGTGTGTGTGTGTGTGTGTGTGTGTGTGTGTGCGCGCGTGTGTACAGTGTGTTTGTGGTTCAATATAATAGATTCAAGTGTCGAGCCAGCCCAGCTCTCTTTGTTTCACCAAAACATACACAAACACATTTCTGTGGTTTTGTGAGTCGGCAGGTCAGTTAGCGCCATATGGCAGCAACGTAATTAGCGTCTAATCGGCTCGATGTTTTGACTGCAGTTGTTTCACAGTTCACTAGCTGTTTGGGTTAGCAGCGCTGCTAGCTAGTGACTCCCCGCAGGGCAGCAGGTGAGTCAGACGGCACGGTGCCATCTGCACAGATGGAACACACACACACACACACACACACACACACACACACACACACACACACACACACACACATGCAATGTGTTAGGATGGCACAGTTTTTAGGACGTTGCCGTACCTGGAGGTGTAACCTTTACCTTAACGTAACCTCAGTTCATACATGGTGAATGCATGTGTCTGCACTTAAAAAAAAAATCAAAATATGAGAATAATGCATTGCTACTGGATACAGAATGAATGTCTTTCCAAAGATTCCTTTTAGTTTTAGAATATGTGAATTTTGAACAATATAATGATCAACAGCTATAAGATTACCTTCTCAATGAAAGAACACTACCTGAAGTGCTCGCTGTTTACATTTTAATGATGATTTATATTCTAGGTTTATGATGTGCTGTATTACTTTATTACGATGTCAGTTTCATCCAGAATCATCCAATAATAAAGTTCAGAAAAAATATAAGAGATAAAATGAGAGGTTAGGAGGGGAGGAGGGGAAATGATGAATTGAGGACAGCTGAGGGAAATATTTTACTCTTCACGTCTATGTGGGAATCTACACATTCTGTAAATGAAAACCTGCAAGGACCCATGAGTTAGTAGTGAGAGGCTGTAGCACAGGAACGGCATTGCAGCTTATCTTCATAAATCTAATATAAATAGACATATTTATAGGTGTATTGGAAATGTCCAATGTAAATGTGCCATATACGTTTTTGTAAAAAAAAAAAAAGGCCATAAAACAGCCAGACCTCTGGAGAAGAGACAGAGCACTGCATGCTTCAGAAATGCTGCCATTTATCAATATTCATTATTTGACATTGTCTGCTGATGGAAATATGGTAAATCCAGGACTATTTGAATATGAGTGGAATTTGCACTTTAAATTTCACACTTCCATTTCAATGTGGAGCTACTTGTTTACACAGGACGCATGCACTCCTGGCAAAACAAAATCTACATTCTCATTCATGGAGCGATGGTAAAATAAAATATTAAAAATAAAAAAGGAAAGGAAGAGAAAGAAAGAAAAAGGAGGGAAGAAATAACATGTATTAAATATAATCTCATTGGTCTATTCGAGAAAAAAATACATTCATGAAATAGAAAATATAATGTAACTGTGCAGCAGTGCTAGTACACAACATGCCCCTCCCCTCCGCTCCAGCCTGGACTCCTTCTCACCCAACTTGTTTTTAATTTTTTTGGACAATCCTTTTTGATAGTGTGTGTATGTATATATCATGTTGTGTGATGTCTTGAGCTATTTGGACCCTGACTTTCCCCTCGGGGATCAAAGTAATTATCTATCTATCTAGTAAATACATTTTATCAGAGAGATGGCAAGCACCAAGCGGCAGATGGACAATCAAGCTTGCGCGAAAAGGCCTCATTGCCCCAGTCAGATATATTTTTCAGCTGGTGGAGACCAAAAAAGAGCTCAAAGGACAGTGAATATTGAACATACACTCATCAGGTTGACAGACACACAATTTGAATGGGATGAATCAGAATCAGAATCAGAAACCGTTTATTTGCCAGGAATGTTTTCACAAACAAGGAATTTTCCTTGGCGGAAGGTGCAACATTAGACACGAGACGTGTTGTTTTCACTTCTGCTGGATGTGTAAGTAAGCAATTTGTTTGCCATCAAACAAATTGAATATCACCTTCAATTACTTTGGAGGGTGATATGTCAAGACTTGTTTCTTTTCAGCCAGGAAATTCAGACTTTGACATATAATTACATCAGTCATTGGTCACGAGAGTCGTTCAGCAAAGTTAACATCAACTGCACTCTCCTCCTGGTGTTGTTGCTCAAAGGTAACATCCTGTGGAGACGGGATTTTTTCGTTGAGAAGACTCTATACATGGACAAGCATATATTGGCACAGTGCCCCACGCCGTGTCACAGTTTGACTCTTAGGACCACTGACCAAGCGTGCTCCAACTCACAGAGATTTCTTACTCCTTCACCGCTTGGAAGGAACAACTTTACGACCAATTAAATACACCAGATGACGCTGCTCAGTAAGCATTGGAGTTGTTGCAGTGGGAGACCAAGGAGATCCTATCAGAAGGCAAGTTGTTTCATGTTCTTGTACCAAAACAAGGGCAGCAGCCAGAAGTTCTGGTGACATGCAGTAATGTTAGTGCTCAGAAGGACAGACCGCACAGCCAACAGAGGGAATGTAGGTGAGTGAACTTTGTAAATCGCAGCTGACTTTGTAAAACAGTTTATTTACCGGTGTGTCTCCCCCCGGGCCACACAAGAGACACTTGGTGGCCAATATCGGATGCAAATATACAACATTTTACTTTGGAAGAAACGGTCACGATGACGTTCTATGTCCTGGCATCGGGGCACAGAGTGTCACACGGTGGCAGTAACAGTGTGGATGCAGTGCACCACGTACTGTTGATTCATGCATGCTGCTCATTGTGTTCCATTTGCAGCAGACTGCAGCGGTGGTGTGGCCCAGTACGTAAATCCTGAGGTGTGTGTGGAGAGATGGACTGGTCCTGATAGTGTTGTAAGTGCTATACAGTTAAACAATAGTGCGTGGTGAGGAAGCACCCGTGCTGAGGGTGTCATATATTACAAGGAAGGCAGACTCCAAACAAATTATGGCTGTGTCTTTGTGTTGTTCTTAGCTCTCCATCTTTCCCTCTCTCGCCCTCTCTCTCTTTCCTAGTGTTATATATTTTCACACCTCAGCGAGTCCATTGCACACACACACACACACACACACACACACACACACACACACACACACACACTGCTTGTCTGACTGTCTCCTCCTCCTCCTCCTCCTCCTCCTCCTCCTCCTCCTGTCGTTCCTTCTCCCCTCTTCCTCCTCTACTGCATTTTCCGTCTTATTTCTCGTTCTCACTTCGTATCACCCTTCCTCCCTCTCCCTCCTTCCCTCCCTCCCGCTCCTTCCCCGCTTCCTCCCTCCCCGCTTCCTCCCTCCCCCACTCTCTTGGGTCATGTTGCAGCAGCTCCAGCAGAAATAATAGGAGCAAAGGCGTGAGGTTGTTATTTGCATAGAAATAGCATGACGCCCCAGGCAGCTTCAGGAGAAGGACACAGAGATCATTTGTCTCAAAATTTTAATGAAAACTTTTGCTGAGACAGAGATTTCTTTCCCTCCATAACCCCCCTGTCCTCCTCCCCCACTCCTCCTCCTTTCCTTCTCCTTTCCCAATTTCCATTCTTCCTCTGTACCTTCCACACCCGTCCGATCCTGGTGCTCTCTTCTCTCTTCTTCCCTTTCTGAAGAAGCTCAGTGTGATTTGAAATTAGATGACACATCAGTATTGTGCCGCTGTGCATCACCAGCATGTCTGTCTTACTGGCGGCAAGTCAAACGTTGTAGGACTCGAGATGTCACTGTGGCGAGGAGGGTTTGTGGACGCTTAAAGCTGGTTAAATGTCCAGTAGGGTGGCTGAAACACACGTACGTAAGCACACACACACACACACACACACACACACACGGGTGCATGCACACACATACACGCACGCACACAGACACACACACACAAACACACACACACGCAAATGCAAGTGTGCTATTGAACAAAATATATAAATCATGTTAGCAACATATAGGTATATTTGTTATGTACGTTATTTTATGATTATATGTGAGAAAAAATTTAAATATCAAACCAAATTGCATTTAAGTCAATGATATTTTACCATGAATAAGATGATCTGTAAAAAAAACCCATTTGACTCCGATTCTGGTGATGTCCTGATGGAGAGGATAAAAGTTGACGTCCCCTAGCGCTCCCCGTTCCCTCCTCTCTTGCCCTTGGTAAGGCTGGTGTGACTCTGCTGCTGAGTTGTGTGGCCCGGCCCAGGCAGGGAGGCTGGGTGTTGGCTCTGTGCAGGGTGTTTGACTGGCCACTCCGCTGATGTGCTCAGACAAGTCGTGGGGCTTAGTGAAGGCTCGATGCCAACTAGGGCTGCACTGATGGGCCAGGCCGATGTTATTGCATGGTGGATATTGGCCTTATAGTCCATATATAAGTAAATGTCTATATAACCTGCTCCTTTTTGCATATTTGAGGCATTATTTTATCTTTTGCATTATTGAGTAATTAATTTGTTATGCTTTGAAAGTAACAGTGTACTCACAAAAGTAAATACACAGTGTGCGGAAATCCCTCCGTTCAACTCAGTGGAGATACAGGAATTATAAATAAATCTGTGACCTAAAAAAAGTTGTACGGGAACATACATTTTGGGTGTTTGATGGTTCGATCCAGTCTCCCCATAGTTTGCTTGTTAAAGTGTCCTTCAGCAGCCCACTGCTCCTAAATTGGGTGGGACGAATGTAATAAAGTTTAAGTTCCACTCTGTCACATTACAGTAGTTAGTGTCCTGCATGCGGAGCAGAAATGCAGCGCTCAGCTTTCCCTTCTGCTGCTCTCTTACTGTACTGTCGCGGACACCTCACATGTGCTATCTGTTGGTGGTGATGCGTACTGCAGCTTGTGCTGGAGTCAGCTGAGTACTCCAGAAGCCCCCCTTCCTTTTTGCCACAGCGGGGCACCTTTACCGCCACAGCAATCAAGTCAAATGAAACAAGTGACATCTGTAATATCCATTAATTTTGTTATCTATCTGTTATCTCTGGCTCAGTGGGTAGAGTGGGTCGTCCTTTAATCACAATGGTGGCGGTTTGATCCTCAGCTCCTCCTGTCCACATGTTGAAGTGTCCTTGAGGGAGACAACGAACCGTGAGCTCTTTACAGCAGCCCACTTCTCCAAGTGCCGAGGATGACAATAAGTCAAGTATTTCTTTTTTTTAAGCAGGTGTATGACGTCAGATCTCTGACATCAGATAATCAAACTATAGCAGCAGGTGCTTCGTTCTCTGACAGGGCCTTTTCGAACTGGATTCAGCTTCTATCAGCCATATGCAGTATGCTTATTATTCTGTACTATCGCGATGCTGTTGGTACATGGTATTTCTTTCCCGTCGGACGGAAACCGTGTCCATTGCCTCAAACTGGCACTGTGCTGGTTTGGTTTTGGACTGCAGTCTATCTCTCACACGCTCCCATCCTCAGTATGCAGGATTCAGGTGGTACACCTGAGATGGGTGGGAGGCGTGTCCTGTGCGATTGGCCTATGGCAAGACAGGTTCAACTCGGAAGATTAACTATTTGTTTTTGTTTCTTCTGGTAGCATATCGAGCATTGAATTTAATAATCTAAGATAACACCTGCCCTGGCTCACTGAAGTCCCTCTGTCAAACTGACTCCATCCTCTGAGATGTATGCACTACTGACAATCATTTCAGCCCACAAAGCAGCTCTGCCTCTGGGAATTGTTTGTGTAACTAAAACTCCAATCATATCCCCTTTACTGTTCAACACACACATTTGCACACACTATCACCCACATTCCCCCCTGCTGGGCCCATGAAAGATGCACTCCCCAGGCCCACACAGCTGCCACCAAGCTGGGGAGTAGGTGGGTGGTACGGGATAACCCCAGACGATGAGGGCCACTGGGCCATCCCACTGACACTCCGACACCTTCCCCCCACCACCTCCATCATTCCGCTCACCCACAGAACTTACCCAGCTTCGCCCTCTTGACCGATACCTCACCAGGATGCCACGCCGCAGGGTGCTTCTGAGCGCGGCAAGGATGGTGATGGTGCTGGTGGTGGGGTGAGGGGTGGGGGGCAGCTCAACATTCTCTCGAGCAGCACCTGGGAGAAAAAAACAGGGTGGAGTGGGATTGAAAAGAAGCCTCCGCTTCATTAACTAAAGCATCGCCGTCATCTTGATCTGGTTATCATGGCTAGAGCTCCGTTCAGCTGAGAGCAAATTAGGAGGGAAAAGAGATCTCCTGGTGTGAGGGTGGGGCGCTGGCTCGGCGGAGGAAGAGAGGAGGGGCAGAGGAAGTCTGCAGTAATCTGTGTAAACACACGCTGGCCTCCTCTCTTCTAGAATATTAATTGAGTTTCTGACAGGGAGAGGTGTGTATGTGAGTGACAATCTCTGTGTTTGTTCTCTTGCCGATGTGTATGCATGTGTGCGTCTGTTTGTGTGTGGAGGTGGGAATCGTACAGGCGAGGCCGAGGTCTTCTCTGTTTGCTATCTCGCCACGGCGTCTGCATGCACAAATCTGTGTGTGTGTCTCCGTCTCATGCGTCCACCCATCCAAGGTGACCGTGCTGGCTGACGCCCGAGGGCCCCCGGGGCACCACTGACAGCTTTAGGTGCGAGTCTGAGATTTGTTGCCCGACCACCTCCTCCTCCTCTTCCTCCTCCTCCTCCCACCAGTAGCCATAACCCATCAGGGCTATAAACCAAGCCCCCCACCACCGCCACCACCGCCACCACTACCACCACCCAGGAGTGATGGCTAAAGAGGTTAAAACAAAAGAGGTGAGAGATGAGAGGTGGGTTGAATACAAAGACGATCCCCTGTTTGGGACAGAGAGCCTGACGGATGGGAAGGAGAGAGATAGGGGGTAACTGACCTTGGAGGTCAAAGGTCAAGGGTTAAAGCAGGGGAAAGGAAAATGAGTTCAGTTGACCCAACACCATTCTTCATAAAGCCATGTGTCTGGACACACATATGAAAGCATGAAGATGCACAGACACACTCAGACAGCATTTGAAAATGAAAATGTACATGTTATACAATTTGCTAAAAGCATGCCATGCAGTCTAACATAAAGGACTTGACACACTGAGGCTGTGACAAATACATTACAATAAAATACGTAATACTCGGAACACATGCCTCGTCTTTTATTGTGAAAGGTAAGAACAGGAGTGGATCTGGTCTGCGCTGCCTTTGTCAGGTTGAAAGGAGTAATACAGTTTGCTGTCCATGTTATTGGACACTATAGTGCACGTTTTGAATATGTCCGTTCTGCACAACCTGATTGGTTGATGTGTTTACTTCAGAAAAATTCCCATTGTTTTGAAATAAAATGCCTATGCTTGCTTTTTTGCAGCGTAATATTCACGTTCTGTGTGAAAGTACTCATTACAAAGACAACAGATTGAAAAAAACATATTAAAAAAAAAACAACTCAGTTTGTCTACCTAGTTCCTATCTCTGACAGATAACTAACAATTTCCAGATCTATTGTCATCAGATGATGACTGACATCAAGTAATCCTGTTATTCTTGTTTGTTGCTATCTGGATTCACGTTCACATTCAAGTCACTGCATTTTACATGGGGCGCATTGTCATAAACACACACGTCATAACATAATCACACAACATAACATGTGCATCTGTCTTGATATGTGCACATTGTAGACTGTTGGTCTCCTTGTTTCCCATCGGGATTCTAAGACTGAGTCTGAGCCGTGTGCAGCACAGCTCCTAGCAGGCCACGTTGTCTGTGTGCACCTGTACGTTTACATGCTGCTTTTTTTTCTTCTATTTTTCTGTTTCATTCTTTTTCAGGATTCAGGCTTTTAGTATTTCTTTACTCAACATTGTCAAAAACATCTCATAATAAATAAGACTGAGCTTGTTGGTGGTCAAGATGAGGTCAAGGACAAGAGTGTTGTTGTAATATTTAACAAAAAATAGAGGAAAGGAGAATTCAGCCAAAATTTGACAATACGATCGTTATTGTATTGTCTAGGCTTAAAGAAATGTTTCAATGTGGGTCTTATTTTTGCTAGTTTTGCCATCTATTTCATATAATTAATTTGATAACATTTCAATGCTTGCTGAGATCTGGAGATACAACATTGTTCAACACAGCTTTATTTACAACCAAAATCCACAAGGACAAAAAGCATGACCAATAATATGAAGATTATAAACAAGTTTTCACTTCATCCACTTTATGTGGAAACCTCTCAGAGTAATACCTATCAAGTATTTATTTATTCCTCATGTGGATATATCTTATTCATATTTGTATTTTAATGACATATAAAGCAAAGGAAACGGACAGCTTTGCTCTTTGCACAATTGATTTACATTTTATTTATTGAAAATACAGAACAGCTGTTTTAAAAACACAGCTTCAAACACAGGCGCTTTCTGTTGCTTTCCGTTGATTTTGATGTGAACGCAGCACCAGCCCCAGCACCAGCCCCAGCACCAGACCCAGCAATAGCACCAGCACCAGCCCTAAGACCAGCCCAAGCAATAGCACCATCCCCAGCAATAGCACCAGCACCAACCCCAGCCCAAGCACCCGCACCAGCACTAGCACCAACCCTAGTACCAGGTAGCTGTCTGAGGCAAAGCATCTTGGGAAAAAAGAAATACAAAATAATTACTTTTATTAAAAAAAATAAAAAATCACATGTTTTACTGTATGAAAGTAGCCGAAAGGAACACCGTAAGTAATAATCTAAACAGCATTTGAATGGGAATGATTCTGTCCCAAGCCTTTGCATCCATAGAAGCGGTTGTTCACTTTAACCCTGATCAATATCAGCCACTCCTGCTGTAACTAAACCACCTTGAAACGTGCCAGTTAATTACTCATTGCATTGACAAATTGCATGCGTACATACACAATACAGGCACGTGTTCACTTAGGCCTACAATAGTTTGAGCAAAAGCTTTAGTGAGCACCTTCTTTTCAGCAAAATCAGTAGCTTTACATCTGTTGAAAAATACATTTTGACGCTCTTCCTATCCTTACATTTGTGACCTGATTGTGGTGCCACATGTGTGACCACACACACATATCCTCTCCTTGTGTGTGTGGTGTGAGGGTGTCAGCACTCAGGGTCTGTCCTGCATGGGGGGCATAGGGCTGTGCCAGGGAACAGATGGTGGTGGCTGGGTGGGAAGGCGGCAGGGCGCGAAGAGAACGCTGTAGATCCTGTGGCCTCGGTCGGGTGAGAACAAGCAAAATCCTGATGCAGGCTTTTTCGTCTTCACTGGAACAAACACTCTTTGCATTAGTCGTCTGGTAGAAAAAGTTGCACCCACAGCACAATGCTGGTGGACCATGGAAAGCAGCCAAGTGGCTGGGTTGTTGTTCAAGTACTCGAGTCAATTGCGAAACATTTGGCCGCCTGCATCGATTTATTTTGGTCATGGTTCAATGACTACAAGGTGGTACTGTGGATTGGCAAAAATATCCCACAATGTTCTCTTCACATTGTGTCTTGGCAATGCCATGGATGCATTAGCTTGAGATTTGCATGTCAAGTTAACAGTATATTTTTGATGAGCAAATAAACATCATTCCCACACCTCGCTGGACAAACACACCATTCACCAGACTGATTTCCCCAAAACATCGACAGTATTGGATTTTTTTTCAACCTGGTATTAAGTTACTCTTAAGTATTTGAACTGTTTACAGCACTGCAACTCATACAGGTAAACTCACAACAAGTTCTCACCGCCAACTCTTCAAACAAAGACTTTTTCCTCGAGTGTCAGTTTTGGACTTCAGTAAGAGAGTCAACAAAATTTCTTAGATCCTAAGATTAGGAAAATATTGTGTTTTGGGTTAAAATAAGTAAAATGTGTAAAATAAGTATGCTTGTTGATTAAAATAAGCAACATGGACTTGGTTTACACAGGACACAAACTGTCAGTGTTTGTTTGATGCATCTTTTGCCCCAATCCCACCTCCAGAAGACTTTTTGAACAAGCGTCAGTGTGTGACGTTTATTGTAACCATTACGTGATCTTTCCAAATGGATGAAGGCCGCAGAAGCATGCAGGACTGCTCATGCTGTATTGGGTGTCTTCATACACACTGCAGTTGGTTTGTATAAGCGTGCAGGGACCCCTGTCAACATGGCAGATGATGAACTTTCATGCAGGCCAAATAAAACTTGTGAATGTAGAAAGCATATGGTGTGCTTTAATCTTGTGTGTAAATTTACAATACTCACCTCACATGTCAGGGGCAAAATAACTAAATTAGACAAATGTAGAATGAAGTTAAGAAATCACTCCATCCACATATCAGGAAATCTTTCAATTACTAGTTTCCAGCATATGTGCTAAACTAAGCTGTGCAACACACCTGCACCTGTGTATGCGGCAGGTTTGTATCTGACTCCTTGTAAGAAGTTAGATACAAATCTATATGTTCCTTTAAACATTAAAGTGAAGTAAACACTTTTCTTTACCAATGTACTATTCCCATTTATTTATTTATTTACTACTCAAAATCACGATTTCATTTTCTATAAGAACAATAGCCTAAAGACACAAATGGCTGTCTGCATTGCACTAAAGCCCCTATACATACATACCTAACACATGTGTATAGCATCAAATTGGATTATTGTGTATAATAGCCCTTTTGATCTATCTAAGCATTTTAAATGTCAATCTAACTAATAATCAGCTTCTGCATATTTAAATACATGTAAGTAATGCAATGTAATCCTTCCCTTAGTGAAAGCAGACAACTGGGAAAAAAGGGAGCAGAAGTGAACAATACCTGCAGACCTGCCATCGTCCATCCTCACATCCTATTTAAGCAGAACACAAAACATTGCAGTGAAATGAGATGACACAGTTTGTCATGGCGCCTGTCGATATTCAGGAGGGATGGCACATCACCTTGGGACCTCCCTGGGGTGCTTAATACACACAGGCCACCCTGGACATCCATAGACGCCCTCCATGACCCCCAACACACACTTCCTCTCTCTCTTTCTCTCGCTCTTGCTGTCATACATGCTGATGAAATGTTCTTTAATACTCAATCGACAGTATTGACATCCCCTTGGGTAGCAGGGTCCCCCTGAGGGGGGAAATATTGATTTTGGGGAACCGTGGGTCCGCGGTCCCTCGGTGACATGTCCCCAGTGCCGCTGCCATTATTGTGAGATTAGCAGGGCTATTACACCTCCCAGGCCAGATGGACGTGACACTGGGAGGAGTGGCAGCCAGATGACAATCTACATGAACTTCTTGAAGGAGAATTAGGTGCTCTCAATGATTTCAACCAACTTTGGCAGTTGTTCACAAACTCTAATCAGTATTCTAGAAAAAGACAAGCCGATGAGCAAGTGAGCAGTAGATGAAGGAGCAAAAATGGCTAATGCTGCATTTAAGCCACGTCAGCAGAATTGGAGAATTGGAAGAACAGGAACGGATTATATTGTCATTGCTCCATAGATTAAAAAATGTGTGCTTGGTTAGCTAATTTGATCTCAAAACATGTCTAGTTGGTTTACCAAAGATAAACACTAAATAGTATTAGTAGTATTTGTTATTGCTGCCTCAGAAGTGGATTTCTACGCAGTTAGTTACAAAATCTATCCATCCATTCATCAGTCCCTCCAACCATCCATCCATCATCTTCCGCTTAGCGGGGTCAGGTCAGGGGGTAGCAGGGTCAGCCTGTATTCCAGACGTCCCTCTCACTAACAACGTTGCCCAGCTCTTCCTGGGGAACTCAGAGGTGTTCCCAGGTCTGACGAGATATACAGTCTCTCTTGGCTGTTCTAGGACGACCCTGTTGGACGTGTCCAGAAAGCCCCCCAAGGGAAGCTTCCATTTGCCCTTTCTTATCCTTCGAGCTTGGTCTAGAAGACCATCGGTGAGGGTTGGAATGTAGATGGACTGGCAAATAAAGAGCTTTGCCTTTAGGCTCGGCTCCCTAACACAGCAACATGGTTGATTAAGCGTTGAATCCTGAACATCTCCCACTTTATTTTATCTTCACTTGTTAACAAGACATCAAGGTATTGAGTTCCTCAATTTAGGTAGTGACTTACTTCGTACCTAGAGGGAGAAATCCAGCATTTAAATTGTTCTCAGCATTTGAATTAACTTGCTTACATGTCACACCGAACTTCAACCCGCAACAAGATTGCACAACGTACACAAGACCACATAAATTCTCGAGAAAACTGTTTTACACAAGATGGATCCATGCCAGCCATAACTTTGTTCCGGCGTACTTAAGGTGGGCTGAACTTTGAGCGGGCTTAACTTTAGGTGTGCTTAACTTTAGGGTGGACGAGCGCCATTTTTCTTTCAGTGACAATCCGCTCCTTTTTTGCCAAGTTTTTCAAAGCACGGTGAGTTATTAAACCCAGCGTACTGCAAAAACTATACTCTGTTTGTATTAGAAAAACAAAAAGTTGAATGTTAAAATGTCAGCAACAATATATTTTTTTCAGTCAGACACAGGAACATCTGGTTTAAAAGTTATTATTAGAACTGTAATGGTATAATTAATTACTAATGTTGCTACTTTGTACTTGGTACTGGTAAGTACTTAAATGTAAGTATTGGTGCATCCCAGGTTTTAGAAAATAATGACTTATTTTATACAATGACGTTGTCATTGTGCGTTTTTCTTTTGTCTTACACTTTACCTGCAGCTGCTCATAAGTCATTATTAATGTGTTCTATTATGCAAATGCTGATAACCAAACACAATGATGACACTTTACCTAAACCTCACAAGTCATGCTAAACGTTAAATATTATACATAATGTCCTTCACAATAAAGCTATTACTACTGTATTACCTTGTTGCAAGTTGTTGTACATAAAAAGCCTGATGAATACATTTGTCTTATGAATTTGTTTATAATGCATTATTGACACAATCCTATACTATTACACCCAAATTTGGGTTTGATAATTTATTTTGCTAAAATAATTATTTGCAAATGAAACACAATTTCTATTGTTACGGGCAGCCCACACATTGTCATTGGCTGTAACTCATTAACTCTGCGAGATATCTGGAATGCATCTGCAATGCACTGGCAAGCCTCTTGGTGAGCATCTTCAAACAGTTCACCCATATTTCCTCTGATCTCTGGCTTTTGTCAGGAGCCCATATATTGTTGAAGATATTAAGGGTTAAAGCTGTGTATTGTGAACTAGGTATTAAGGAACTCAAACTATTTCAATAGAACACTCTTTTAAAACATAATGAGTCCTTCAGATCCTCAACCTAAATCCTCTAACCTTCTATATGTTTTAAAAAGGCCTGAAAAAGTTTTCCAATTTGTGTAGATTTGCTGTTGCTTCAAACTCAATCCCAGCATTTGCCCCTCATTCTTTTGACCTCCTATAAATTGAGATGGTGAGCTGGAATTCACTGTGGCTCAGCTGAAATGGCGATTATTGGCACACTACTCTGGGCTCTGCACCCTGCCCTGTGGAGCCGGGATGACCTCTGCAAGACGGGGGGCCCAGTGATTGATTAGCTGGCCTGGGATGACCACCACTCCCCCACTGGCTAGGGCATATGGAGCTGCATGTCCTATGGACAGCTGCGTCGGCAACACTCATCCTCACTATATGTGTGTATTGTCTGTGTATCTGAGAGAGCCCAGCCTTGTTACTCTGTGTTGGTTTTCTCGGTGGCATGTCCTTCCTTAGCTATGCAGCTCTTCATCCGGTTGTGCTACTGTGATTATTATGAGGTGTACAAACTAAAATCAAGACTTTAAATGTGGCTAAAAACATCTTCGGCACTTTTAATCCACTTTAATTCAATGTTTATCAGAAAGAAGAGAGGGCCAATCTGAACACGTTATCATAAAGAACCACCCCATCCAACATCTTGAATGAGTACACATCCCTGACACCAAGCACAAAGATTATTGATATATTCAGATGATTATTGCTCACAAAATCTTTTGAATCTTCCAAACCTCTTTGACAGCGGTTAGACCATCCCAGAACGACAGGGAAGATAAAGAAGCTAAACTGCTAGGGCCCAAGGTTATTCAACTACCCAGCTTGCTACTAGCTAATGTCTAGTCGCTGGAATTTATTTTTTATTAAATAAGACCCAATCTGAGAATATTGAGACCTGGTTTCATCATCACATTTCAGATCAAGTTATTTCAGATCAAGTTATTACAATTGACTGGCAGACTGTATATCGCGCCGACAGAATGCAAGACTCAAGCGGAGGAGAGTTGGACTTTGTGTTTATATTAAAGATGCTCAGTGGATAATGTTACCCTGATGTCCAATTTTTTATGCTAAGTTGTCGGCCATATTATCTTATCTTACAGGACTGTTTTTAATGTGCGGTATAGTTCAAGAAGGCTGGATGGACGACTGTGGCTCAGTGGTGAGCAGGAATCTTCTTTCAATCAGAGGATTGGTGGTTCGATTCCCGGCGCCGCTAGCCCATGTCGATGTGTACTTGAGCAAGACATTTAACCCTAAATTGCTCCCGTAGCTGCGCCTACGGAGTATGAATGGTTGATTAAACTGATGTGGCACCTTGCATGGTGGCTCCTCCCGTCAGTGTGTGAATGGGTGAATGATGTCATGTAGTGTTAGAGCGCTTTGAGTGGTCAGAAGACTAGAAAAGCACTATACAAGTACAGGTCCATTTATCCATCATGAGGAATATACATAAACAGTGACATCATCAGCAAATGTGTTTATAAGGGTAAAAATCATAAATGCATCCTACTGCTGAATGTAAATGTTGTTTCTAAGTCTGTGAAAAAGAGAGCAACGATTGTAGGAACCATTATATTAATTTATAAAAACAGGTCATAATGCCATCACTTTTAAAACTAAAACTGTACCCATGACCCCACCCATAGTACTACTACACCTATCAGATTCATATAATCCTATGAAGATACATAGGACCGGTGTTACGTAAATAAACAAACACTATATATATATATATATATATATATATATATATATATATATATATATATATATATATTATTACATATGGAGCCTGTCGTCGTGTTTGTGCCTTAGAGAGAGAGAGAGAAAGATAGAGAGAGAGAGCGACAGCAGGCAACAGACACGCGAGCGCAGTTTAAAGCTCCGAGAACGAGAAGGTTTTGCTCGCGCGATAGGGGATTTTGCTCACAGAGTGATGTAAAGGCGCTCGTCAAAGTAAATCACGCGCGCAACTTTTTATGACATCAATTTGCCAGCATAAAATAAGAACAACCCCATTTAGCACTGTAATCAAGCTGACAGAGCGATTTTTTATGTTAAGGTGTGGGCCGTATTATCTGCACAGAGAATAGTTTTCGTTGCAGCTGTTCACATTCCAACAAAATGCACTACAAGAATGTACTACTGTTTTTGTTTTAATTTGTTTGTCACGTGGTTGTTGTATTACAAATGGGCTACTACTGAATTTTGTTGCACAATGACAATACATTATCCTTGAATCCTTAACTCTTCTAGATATGTTTAAACTGAAAAAAAAAATTGCCATCAATCTTTGCCAACTAACTTCAAAGATGTCTCTATCCCAGCCATCTACTTGACTTTGAGACCCCTTGCCAATTAGACTGCGAGTTGTAACCTTAGTTAGCACCTATATGATGAAGTCCCTAAAATCAAGTCAACTATAGACCTATTTTAAATCTTCCCTTTCTCTCGAAGATCCCTGAGAAAGCAGTTGTGTGACTTACCACATAACAGTAGTTTATTTGAGGGTTTTCAGTCAGGCTTTAGAAAACATCACTGAAAAAAACATGACTAATGCCTTTCTAATTGCATCAGATAAAGGACTGGTCTCTGTTCTTACTGCTGCATTCTATACCATTGACCATCACATCCTATTACAAAGACTGTGATATTTAATTGACATTAAGAAACCACACTCAACTGGTTTAATTTCTATTCATCAAATTGATCTCAGTTTCTATATGTTAATGATGAATCCTCAAGGCACACTAAAGAGAGTCAAACACTGCAAGGTTCTGTCTTTGGTTCAATTCTATTCATCTATTCATCTTATATGTGCTTCCTTTGGGCATTATTATTTGGAAACACACAAATGTTCAATTATATGCAGATGATACCCAATTACATATATTGATCAAACCAGATTAGAATCAGTTAGCCATGCCTTGAAGACATAACAACCTAGGATGAAGCCAGGAGTACTGACAAAAGCCAGAACCTACCAAACCGGCAAGAACTAAGAAAAGAGGTCCTCCCATACACATTTTTCTGCATTGGCTTCCTATACATATATAATTTACAATCATCCTCCCCACCTATAACAAAAGCCCTCAAAGGTCAACATCAAAGTATCCCACTAGAACACTGCTCACCCAGAATACAGAAGTACAGTACTTTTGCTTCCCAGTGTCTCCAAAAGTAAAAGCCAGAGCAGTCAGCTGTCAAGCCCCTTTTCTGTGGCGCTAGCACCCAGTTTAGGTTTGGGAGGCAGACACACCCTCTCTATATTAATAGGCTTAGAATTTTCTTCTTTGATAAAGCTAATAGCTTGGACTAGCTCAGAGTTACACGGCTTTAAGCTTAGACTGCTGGGGAACTTACACTGAGCTTGTCTCTCTTTCTCTCTCCATTTTTTAAAGTTGTTATTGCCATTAGCGTAGTTGCTGTGCATCTCTTTCTCCTGGCAGAATATACATACACAGATGTACGTGGATGATGCTGTAATCTCTACATCTGCTAAAAACAACCAAGAAGCTTTATGCATCATATCACCCCCTATGTCTGATGTCCAGGCTTGGCTTACTAAATCCTGCCTTCTGTTAAATACTAAAAGAATTTAATGTAAGATTTTCTCCAAATGTAACAAAACTCAACACTCGAACATATTTGTAAAGGGAACAAAGCTAGACTTAGTCACCAAGTTTAAGTACCTAAGGGTAACTCTAGACTCCACCCTGACCTTTAAGAGTCATGTCAAAAAGTTATGTCAAAAAGTTAATTCAACCTACTAAACTTCAGGCAGATCAGAAACAGCTTAACAGAGAACGCAGCCAGGACATTCCTTCATTCCATGATCTTCGCTCATTTAGTGTATTGTCTGACAAGCTGGTCACTCACGTGCACAGCAACACTCAAACCCATAGACTTTCTGTAAAAGAGAGCACTCAAAGTCTTTGACAAGAAACCGCAAACTCATCATCACTGCCACATCCTGAACAAGCATAAGTTTTTAAGTTTTAACAACCTGATCAGCCTTATGAAGCCAGCGTCATCTATAAAGCCCTAAATAGTCTGGCATCTCCTCCGCTGAACGAGTTCATTAAACAGAGACCTGTCTGCAGCCCTGAGGCCAGAGTCACCAGAGCCTCCAACAGAGGCGACTGTGTCATCCCGCTCAGGCGCACCACCTGTGGACAGACGGTTCTGTCTGTCAAAGGCGGCACCCTCTGGAACACCTTACCATCGTCTGTTAGGGAGTGCACGACCTTCCTCACTTTTATAGTTTTTTTCGATTGCTAAACGACAGTGGGCCCAACTGGAGTCACATGTGCAAAACTCTAACTACAGTCTGCACTACCAACAGTCACCTGAGCTAAACAGTTCACATCACCTGCAAAACTCATTCCAAGCAACACAACTCTTAACACATGGCTCAAAACACGCTCAGTGCTGCCAAACACTATGCACAACCCTCACTGAGATAACACACACTGTCACTTAGAACACACTGAGAGTAAAAACATGAGCATCAAACACCAATACAGAAAATACAAACATTTCATCTTTACAGATGAACTATTTTAGTGCCTTCATACAAAATCATATTTTCTTCAAAGAAAAGAGTGACATTCTTTCACATGATTAATTAATTTTTTTTAGAACATAACAATTCTTTAAGCTAAATGAAAATTAGCAGTTTGCTTCAATAGTCTGTAGTAATTTACAAAATTACAGTAATGACAAAAAAAAAGGTAGAAACTCAAAGTACATACTGTAATTCAAACAAATAATTGAGGGGCTTATCCTGCGTCTCTCTAGCATGAGGCCACATGTTTTCATCAACATCCCATCTAATGTTCTCTCTTGCCATGCACCTGGGGAAGAACCTTCTGGAGTGCCTCATTAATGCACCTTTCTCCCTCCACGAACCAGTCTTCCTTGTTCCAGTTCCAAAATGAGTCTTTCTGAGCTCTACCTCTATATACTGTAATATATATACATACATATATGTGTGTGTGTGTGTTCACTAACAAGTCTAAAACAAGACACCTGCTTAGCCTTCCAGCTGAAATTGCAATCAGCAGTGTTTGAAAGGCACAATGCTGAAATCTATATTCCGTTTTGAATGTGTGGTTCACAGTTTTGACAGAAGTGTGTTAGCATTTGAACAAAGTGCTGTAAATCCACAGTGTTGTGCAGGTTGTGGTTAAAGTTATGGGATAAGTGTGTAGAGTTTTGAAAACTGTGTTCAAGCAATGACAAACAAACTAGAGTTTGGTCCCCATGAACTGCTGCTGTGCAGACTGTAGTTAGAGTTTTGCACATGTGACTCCAGTTGTGCCCACTGTCGTTTAGCAATCGGAAAAAACTGTAAAAAGCACATGAAGGGATGGTTGTTGTCCACCCAAACTTGTGCACATAGATAGTTTTACAGTATTGGTGCTGTCACGGATGTGTGATGTATTGATGAGTGCACATTTAGGGTCTCACTCATTCATATAAAATCATTACATCAAACTGATTGATGACCTTGTGTGCGTTGTATCTGTGTTCAGTGTGAGGTGTCTTCCCTACACTGTGATTTGTGTCTCTTGTTTCTTTTTATATGCGTATATATATATATATATATATATATATATATATATATATATATATATATATATATATATATATATATATACATATGCAATTATTCAGCCTGTACATTCTGGCAGGGGGACAGGCAATGGAAATCAGCTTTGTGGCTGGAATTGGGTGCATTTACATTTTAATTGAAGTGTTCTTCAATGTACGTTGTCCCTCTTGAGCAAATAAAAACTTGAAACTTGAAACTCCCTCCCACCCTCTTCCTTCTCTCCCTTTCTTTCTCAGAACCTAACAGGTCAAAGCAGACGGACGCTCACTTTGAGCCGGTTCTTGCCGTCGTGGCCCATATGTGAGCTCTTTGGGGGAATGTTGGGTCTCTGTAGGTCTATACCTGAACAATATATGAAACGTGTCATAGAATTGACTTGACTTCATCATTCATAGTTTCTTCAGCGAGCTCATTAACAACATTTACAATATACAATCTTCTTAAATAACGCCTAATGCAGTCTTCATTGAAACTATATCCATCCATATACAGTACATACCCCGACACACACACAGGCCCTCAAAACCACCTTGACTATCTATCAATCATCCTATCCCACAAATGCTTGCACCTGCAACTTGTAAATGGACTGACTTCATATTTTAATCTAGTATATGTGGTTTTAAAGTGGGATGGTCAGTCAGGGTGGGGGTGGGCGTATAAAGCAGAAGAAAAGAAGAAAAAAAAACAGATGATTTGCAGAGGTAAGTTCAAGTGGATAGCTGTCCGGGGTTAAAAGTGAAAGTAATTCATTACGGGGAGATAGTGCTTGGCGATATTCCTCATCTTGACGCTTTGCAGTGTGGCAGTTGAGAGGGGTGAGGTGAAGGGGAGAGGGGTGGGGGGGTGGGGTGGCCGGTGGTGGCGGGAGGGGGCTGGGGGTGAGTTACATATACTGGCCCCATTGGAGGAGAAGGAACGACGATGAAGGGATAAGGGCCAAATTGATGGTCATATTTTACAGTGGGTCAGTGGAGAGCGCGGTGTCCAACACTGTAATTACAATTTTGGTTAGAGGAGAGCGGGAGAGAGAGAGGAAGAGGAGAGACAGTAGGCTTTGTCATGGCCGTAAATGAGCAGCCAGGCTTAATTGAGTGGTAACCTCTGAAGCTGTTGTGCTAACACTGCAGAGAGATGGAGAGATGGAGGCAGAGAGGGGTAGCAGAGAGAGAGAAGTGCTGATAAGGTCTTTTGTGTTTGTCAGTTTGCAACCTTATCCTTCCTCACCCTACTACTACTACTACTACTATTACTGAAAGCAAGCATCTCACATAAACACAGTCTACACAGGGCAACATTAAACAAGATAATGCAATTTCTTTCCCTTTATTAAATAAAAATAAGTACTTCAGAAAAATATTCACTTTTTCAGCCCACTAGGCTCTAGTGCAAATATTTTTCACGGGGTTTGGTCACCACGGTCCCAAAAGGACAAAGCAATATGAAGGGCATTTTTTTAACTTCAATTTACTGGATGGACTTGCACAAAATTTGCTCCAAACATTAATGGTCACCAGACAAACAAAGTGGACACCATGTTTATATCAATGATGCTTTGTGCTCAAACCTAGTCAAAGTAGATAAAGAATATCACCTGATGTCAAATCCATAACATTAAGATACCGGCCATATTGTCCTCCCTGATATGTCACTGCTGTTTAACAGAGACACTGCCATTGTTCTTACCTCGTCAGTCTGTGCGTATCAGCATGGGAACATAGAGACACCCATTGCAGCACAGAGCAATGTGTGTATATTTCTGTCTGTATGGGGACAGAATATATATATATAAATACACTGCCTGGCCAAAAAAAAAGTCGCCACCAAAAAAAAAGTTACACACACTAATATTTTGTTGGACCGCCTTTAGCTTTGATTATAGCCCGCATTCGCTGTGGCATTGTTTCGATAAGCTTCTGCAATGTCACAAGATTTATTTCTATCCAGTGTTGCATTCATTTCTCACCAAGATCTTGTATTGATGATGGTAGAGTCTGCCCGCTGCGCAAAGCCTTCTCCAGCACATCCCAAAGATTCTCAATGGGGTTATGGTCTGGACTCCATGTGTGAAAATGATGTCTCATGCTCCCGGAACCACTCTTTCACAATTTAAGCCCGATGAATATTGGCATCATCTTGGAATATGCTTGTGCCATCAGGGAAGAAAAATTGATGGAATAACCTGGTAATTGCTGAACCTTGTCGTTGCTAAACCTAGACCTGACCAACTGTAGCAACCCCAGATCATAGTACTGCCACCACAGGCTTGTACAGTAGGCGGTAGTCGTCAAATCCAGGTGGCCACTTTTTTTGGGGCCAGGCAGTGTTTACACACCAGTGGTGGGCAGTGGGTTATGTCACTAGGCCTTCTGTGCTGTTTAATGGCTGATCGCGGCGCTGAGTTACGAGCAAATTATTTTTGCATCCTGTTTGGATGTTACTTTCTGTTGCCGGCGACAGGCGCTGTACTAAAAGGGTTAAAGTCCAATATCTCCGCCACACGGCACCACGACAAGCATGGAGGGGGGCTAACAGCGAGCCAAGCAGACCTGCTTTCCAGTTTCCATCGCGCATGTCTCACAAACAGGGTGAGATGCACCGCCAGAGTTCAGAGGGAATAGTCTTCAGCTACAATCTGTCGCTGTTAGCTCATGAGCGCTAGTTAGCTTGCAAGCGCTAGTTATCTCGCAACCTAACAGCGAGCTAAGCAGACCTGCTTTCCAGTTTCTATCGCGCATGAGACGCGCTGGCCAGAAGGTCAAAGTGTTACACAGAATCCACAGGAAATAGTCTCCAGCTACAGATTATTTTTTCTATCCAAATTTAAGTATTCTTTTTCTACAAGTAAAGTAGCTCAACAACTTGACAAGGTGCATACAACGCCACTTAATATACTGGATTGTATGTGTACTGTGCAGGGAACACACAGCGCAGGGATTACACAGTGGCCAGGCCGCAAGCCTTCACTGTTTAACCGAGGAGAGAAAGAAGAGAGAGACATACAGAGAGACAGACGTGAGATCTGATTGGATAAAGAGCGTTAAAGCAGTGTTCTAGGACAGTGCCAGCTCACTGGCCTGAACAGCAGCAGACAGCAAGCCGTGAGGAACAGACAGGAGACAGGAGCTGCTCAATGAGAACATAAGGGGAATATTAGGGAAGAATAAGTATAATACATGCAGTGTATTTGTTAAAAAAAATTACATTGATGGCCCGCCACTGTGTGTGTGTGTGTGTGTTTGTGTGCGTGTGTGTGCGTGTGTGTGTGTGTGTGTGTGTGTGTGTGTGTGTGTGTGTGTGTGTGTGTGTGTAAACAGTCTAGACATCCATCAAACATCACAGCCCTCACTTCAAATCCATTGTTGGCAAGTATTGATTTGCCTCTCTCTCTCTCTCTCTCTCTCTCTCTCTCTCTCTCTCTCTCTCTCTCTCTCTCTCTCTCTCTCTCTCTCTCTTCTCTGTCTCACTCACTCACTCACTCACTCACTCACTCACTCACTCACTCACTCACTCTCTCACACACACACACACACACACACACACACACACACACACACACACACACACACACACACACACACACACACAAACATTGGGAGGCATATTGTCTGTCTGTCTGTGTGTGTCTGTCTGCCTGTCTGTGTGCAAAGAAAACTGGGATTTAAAGTGCTACATTTGAGTCTTCCACAAAGGCATTGGAGCAGAAACTGTCGGCTCTAAGCTGGAATGGACATGGTCATCTTGATACTGTCTGGGGCAGCTAATTGCCAAAGTAAAGCAAGCATTTATAATCCACTCTCACTTGCAAAAAGTATATTTTAGCTCATTCAAAGGGAAAAAAATAATGAGTTAATGCTTGGTGACAAAGTCCTTGATGGTTCATCGGTGAGCGGGAGATACATCCAGCCTCAGTATGACCAGCCTTCAGTCTGTGCATTGGTAAGGCTTGAGCATCGGCGGATTGATCGCTAGAGAGCACCCTGGTAGAATACATGTTCTAAAAAGTTACGGAAAGAAAGCGCTATGTTCTCTCTCTGTGCCTCGCTCATTCCCCTCCTCCAATCTTCTCCATTTCTTTCTCTGTGTCCACTCTCCCCTTCCTATCTGTGTCTCTTTTCAATTCTCCTCTGCTCTAATTCTCCCTTCTCGTCGCAGTCTGTGCGATTGCAGCGTCTCATCACAATTTTGGCAGAGATTTCTTTTCATTTTCTTTCCTCATCTCCTGTCTTATTTTTGGCCTCGAAGCCCCTAAACCCTACAACCACCCACCATTTTTTCCTCCTCTTTTCTCCTCTGTTTCACACTTTTCCTGCAATCTTTCAGCTTGTCATTGAGGACAGCTTGTTTCTTTCAATGTTCCAAGGTAATGGTTGAGTATAACAGGAGAAAGAGAAAGAGAGAAAGAGGGAACAATTTGTTCCTTTTGCAGAGAGCTGGGACGGTTGTGATCAAGGGTGTGATCTGCAAACGCACAGACGTGCGTACGACACACACACACACACACACACACACACACACACATAGTGATGATGATGATGAGGCCATTTCCTCCCTCATCTCCAGATTCTCATCTAACCGCTAATGAAAAACACGACAATTACCCACAACTCTTTGCACCTCAGCCTTCAGCAGTAGTAATCTCGGCGCCGATATGAAGCCAGCTTGTCGTTTTGCCTTCCCTGTCCTGTCCTCTTTCCCATCCGACCGTCCCTTCTCCTGTCCATTTAGAGGGAAGCTGGCCACGGGAGTGTTCAGTGACATGACTGCTCCTGGTTGGTTGTAAGGATGTGATTGGAATTGGAGATATGATATAGCATTACTTACTTGTGACAAAGGCCACGTTGAGGGTAATGAACGGTGGATTAAGGGTGAATAATGAAGCACAGAGCATTATCATTTGGTACCATGGGAGCATCGTGACCCCTTCACATTGTTAGTGGAGTCTGTGGATGTGTGTGTGTTCTCTCTCTGTAATATTATCTGTAAACCTCAGCCCCCGCTCAGTATCAGATTCAATTATAACCTTCGCTCTCAGGTTATCACTATCTCCAATAAATGAAGAAATACCTGATTTTCAAATCGAAAGCGGTTTATATGAAAGTTAGGAAATTGCTCACCTCATTGTCTTTCAGTGTACACAGCGAGATAACTTTACAATTCAGAATTTTAATGAGCAATGTACAGTGTTTCTGTGCTGCGTGCATGATTACATGCATGCATATTTGATGAGGCAATTCCTGCCGTGCAGTCCACATGACAGGGCATCATCTTTTCTACCTCTCTGCACCAGGTGACAGCGAGGTGTCAGTTACGATGGCACTTTAATTAATTTTGTTTGTCCTGTTCACTGATAGTCAAGGACCGCTGGGTATCCATGTTCTGGCTGTTGGGACTGAAGCAGAGCACTGAGATAGCGGATTGTGTGTGTGTGTGTGTGTTTGGGTGGGGGTCGTCTTTCATTATTTGACTAGTATTAGTTCATAGGCAGTATTTGTTCTTAATTAAATATTCAGAGGTATCTTTTTGTAATACTCACTTGCACATGCCACTGCCAGGTCATGACGGCAGCAGGGAGAGAAGAAGAAGACTGAATCATCCCGACTTGGAAGATTTCATGCGTCACTTAAAGATGGTTGCTGGCCGAGGCCATTTTGAAGAATGGCAATTAAAAGAAAACTACAATTCATAGTTAGTGAACTGCGAACAGATGCGCGTGTCAGAAGGGAGCGCGAGTGCATGGTAATATAACTTTTCATGGTATATCTAAGTTAAGTTACCCAGAAGCTCTGTTGACATAGATGTAGCTAACGTTAGCTACAGCTTGATGAATGGAGTCGTTGAACACAGTAAGAGAGAACGCAACGTTAGCCAGCTAGCTAAAGCTCTGGTGGAAAGTTATTAGCTACCGCTACCGTTAATGAGGAGGTAGATTCTGAGGTGAGGGGACTAAGGTGACGAGACGTCCGGTTTTAGGCCGGACAGTCCAGATGTTCAATGCCCTGTCCGGCGTCCGGCGCAGCATCGAGTCAGACGCGTGTTTGTCCTCCTTTTTGGAGCCTCGCGACCACGTCAGCGTTTCTGAGATTGGACAGTGAGACCGTCGAGTCTTGGCCAATCAGCGTTAAGATGTCTCCAGTGGCCGTTTCTCAATACGCGATGTTCTCTGTACTTGTCAAGAAAAGCGCCGCATGACATTGCTTCGCATTCAGAATCCGTTGGAATTGCATCCAGTTTGTATATTACTTACTGTCGCCTGCGACAGGTTCCGTACTAAGGGTTAACTAATAATATAAGATTTGAACAGTGGGGGATTTTATGAATATATATATATATATATATATATATATATATATATATATATATATATATATATATATATATATATGTATATATATATATATATATATATACACACACACAGTCCCGCGACTACTGTCTGTTTGGGGTAAACAGGATGTCAATGCAGCGAATAGGTTTACAGATGCGCTCTTCAGCGCCATCTATCGTCGGGGAGTTTGAAAAGGAACGAACGCGGCGCACACTTTTTTTTTGCCGTGAGATATTGGTTGTGTGGCGTGTGAGCGTGTGAAAACATGAAAAAGTGCGTGTCACACGGCGAAAGCGTGAGAGTTGGTGGCTCTGTGATATCATCACAAGACATGCCATTCATATTCAGTGTTCTGAAATAAAAACCTGCATATTTGTGAAATGCCATTCTGTTAAGGTGCGTCTCATGCATGTCTGACACCAAATTAAATACAATTTAATTTCAATTCAGTTAATTTGTATAGCTCAAAATCACAAATACAAGAATTTGGTTTTCTCTTTTCGAAACGAAAATCCGTTAGCCGCAAAGTACACGGACCGTGTTTACATGGGAGTTAGTAGGAAGCCCAGTGCAGCGCATGCACACACTTTTGAGGGCCTCTGTGGGTCAATATCAGATGCAGAGGAGCACTGACCAAGCTGCAGTATTTCACACATTGGGAGTGAGAATGGGTTGGACCTGTTACTGAACACTGCTAAGTCATTGATTCATGTAGTCTGCTGTTTGTTTTAAGTCTGCTGCCTCTCATGTATGCATGTGGAATTTGAAATGTTGCTTTTAACATTTTTGCAAATTTGAGATTCCTTGTAAAAGGTTAATATGTAATGAACAAATGCATCTCTTTATTTTATGTCAATATTCATTGTTATAACTCAACATTGTTCATAAATGAAGCGATTGCTTCAATTTGTTTTTCATGTGTAGACAGGAAGTCCTAATATTCACAAAGTGCAACACATTAAATGACATGCTAATTTGTCATGTAATAACACGTTTATGTGCTCGTTTCTAAAGTAGTATGCATCATGTTTTCTAAACGTCTCCCTGCTGAGCATCAATGCAGCATAGTTGCTAATTACGTCACTTACACTGTAGTTCTATGGAAGAGGTGGAGAGATTTAGTGGAAAACAATTTAATTCCTTTTGATCAGAATGCTACAGGCATCTGTTAAGTAGAATTCTTAAGTTTCTGAGTGTTGATGTCTTAAATAAAAGCTAATCTTGTTGTTGATAAAGAACAGAAAGAGTAAACTGATTGAGCAAAGAAGAGTCACAATTTGTCTTGAACAAAAGATTTATTGTCAATAGTTTAGACCTAATTATCTACGTTTAAAGTATTACAGTATATTCAATACAAGTACTTATTTATCTCCATTAAAGTATTTCAAATACCAAATACAAACTGCATGTTATTGCATATGAGTGTGCACCTGTGTCAAAGAAATAATCGTAGTAATATGATTTTTTCATAATCATAGTAATAATCATAGTTTGGGGATGCAATTTTCGAGGAAAGGGCCAGAAAATAAAAATAAGAATAATCCTTTTTTAGTCCCACAGTGCGGACATTTATTCTCTGCATTGGACCCATCCTTATTATTTCAAGGAGCATAGGTGTATTTTCTAATATAATTTGATATATGTTAAACTAAATTAATTTATATTAATTAAATTTAGCAACAAATACTAAATAACTGTTCGTAAATGTATTTTTGATTCTTCCAAGAAGCTGGACATTTATTAAAACCTGAAAATGTGTTATAAATCATGATCATTGTCAAGTGTTAAGACAGTGCTTATAAATACAAATTCAGCGTTGGAAATAAAGTCTTTCCATGGAATTCTCCACACATCTTCGTGTGGGACTTGTCCTTCAGAAAGCGGTCAGACTTCTCTTGAAAAACATATGCAGGGAAGCGGATCCACATGCTTTAGCACCACTTTGATTATTCATAGAAAATGCAGACTAGGGACTATGGGAGTGAAATGTGGGTGGGTGAAGAAATAGGCAAAGAGGGAGGGAAGGCGGAGGGAAGGGGCATCGGTGTAAATAAATAAACAAATAAATAATAAACAATTACTGCACCCCTGGCTGCACACACTGCAAGGAACCAATCAGCACCCTGGCTGAACGCCCTGGAAATTGTGTGTAATGAGTAGGAAAAGATTAGAGGGAGCTCTTGCTAGGCCGTAAATTGACATTAGTAAAAGAAAATTCTTTTACTAGGCGGGCCCAGCAGTCTCATTTAGACAACAGAGGAGGGGGCTGGGACAAACACTGAGACAGAGAATGGAGTGCGTGAAGACTGCTCAGATTAGCTGGAGTGCGGCCTCACTGTTGTGTGCTGGGAGAGTGATGAACTTAAAGTCAAGAGTATTTTCAACATTCCATAGTAAGTTTTTATTCCAGCCAGTTCTCATTAACAGGGCATCAAATATTGACTCTGATTATGACTAGACAAGACACGTTTAGCGTCTGTGTAAAAAAAAAACACACACACATTGGTTAGAGGGGAACATGGACCGGTTAAAAAAGTAATATATATTTTGAATATATACAAGAGGCCTTCTACCTCCGGTTCTGCCATGCGGTTGCAAGTCTATGAGAAAATGACTCTTCTTCTCTCTAGATTTATTCCCTCAGTAAACATTGTAAAGATGAGTTTATGGTCTGTAGTTTCAAGTCTTCTTCAATACAGCATAAAATTCATTTAGGCTTTTCTGTTTGTGCATCTAATGAGGCTCCTTTGAGGTTTTCCTGGCACGTCCAGCTGGTAAGAGGCTCCCATGTAGACCCAGATCACAGTAGAGAGATTAAAGCTCTTTATGGCCATGGCTGGGGACGGGGACCGCCATCTTGGTGGTATCATTCATGAACATTACATTACAAACCATTTATTTGGCAGTAGTTGTAGTTGTACAGTGACTCACTAATAAGTCTGTAAGAATAAGAACCAATATAAATTCACGAGCTACAGGAAAAGTCTAAAAACCTGGTTATTTGGACTAACGTCAGAAGGGAGGTGACCAGAGATGGGCAGTATTTCTGTTACTTGTATTTGAAATACGTATTTCAGTTACTTTGACTATTTTGTAATTTGTATTGATATGGCCGATAAAAAAACGAATGTAATTTGTAAGAAAATACTTTAGAGTTGAGTAATTTTGTATTTAAAATACTCAAAATACTTTCTCCACAAATAATAATAATTAAAAAAAACTTATTGTCTGTCAAGGTAAATATTGTATCAGAGTGTGAAAGATGTCAACTAGCTTGATGTATAATTTATGTCTGGGTCTGGCTACATAGGCTAATATATTATATACATAGTGATCACTATAATGTCATGCTAACATGCTTATAATCAACCAAGGTGTTGACTTTTAATAAGCTTTGCTTAGTTACACTGACATTCTGTGACTGTTCTTCTTTTTTGTAGGTTTCACCAGAGCTTTGTGTACATTATATAGCCTGAGCCTGAAAAGTATTTCTTGTATTTTGAATACAAAATACATGTATTGTATTTTGTTATATTTTCTGGCACCAGTATTTTGTATTTTATTTTGATACATTTATTTGAGGGGTATTATGTATCAAAATACATTTTGATGTACTTTTGCCCATCTCTGGAGGTGACACAATGAATGCAGAAATGTCTGCAAGAAATGCAGACACAATGTCTGCTAAAACAAGTTTAACCTTGCTCAACTTTTATGAGGACGTACTACAAGGTCAGCTGGCAAGATGCTGCATTACCTAATGTGCACCATCCAGGTAGATTATTATGGAACATGAACACAACTATAACTGCAGGGAGGAGGTAAGTGTCTGTATAAGACTCTGGGTTGCCGTCATGGTGAACATAGCTGTCCTCATTGCAAGTGTTTGAGCTCCATCAACATAACTCTTAAAGATAGAAGGTAGATTGTTGGTATTTCTCTCATATTTTGTTGTTTTTGGTCAGGAATTTTTAAAGGCCATGGCATTGTGCTCCTTACTTCTCGTTTGTAT
The DNA here is from genome assembly GCF_023055335.1 of Clinocottus analis. Taxonomy (NCBI): domain Eukaryota; kingdom Metazoa; phylum Chordata; class Actinopteri; order Perciformes; family Cottidae; genus Clinocottus; species Clinocottus analis. The sequence goes on along the minus strand of NW_027175931.1, from coordinate 15,834,092 downwards.
CGTGCTGTTATTGCACATGATGCATTGTACACGTTACGTGCAGTGTAACGTCATACAAGTAATACCCCAAATGCAATCTTTCTTAAATTTGCCCGACACGTGTATATAATAAATGAACTGATATAGATAGATGTGCTTTCACAACATCGCCTCTTCTTTCAGATGGACTCAATACACAAACACACACACATCCAATCACGTTGGGATGAGTACGTTTCACTCATCCGTTTGTGTATGTGTTTATGTTTGTGTTGCACTGCCCATCCCAACTGAGCAATTCTTGTAACTATGCAGCTTGAATAATAAGAGCCTCACAGCCTAATGACGATAATAGCGCTGGTGATTGCTATGGCACAAGAAAAGAACAATGGGGAGGGGTGCGGAGGGAGGGGGGGGCGAGGAGGGAATGGATATCGCTGGACGACTATGGATTGCAAAATATATGTTTTTTTTCGCCTTGTCAATCTCCTTTATCCATCTTCTCACCTTTTCTTTCATCCCATCCCTTAATTTCTTCTCTCCGTTACATCTTCCCACACTATGTACCTTCCCTCTCGCTCCAACAACCCCCACCTCCCCCTTCACCCTATAACCTACCCCCACCACCCTTCTCTCTTTCTGGCTAATTTAAAATTTGTCAGACGCTTGCGTCTTCTGGATGGCTGGCCTTTGATATTTTGCGAGCTCCATTTGGCACAAACAAGCCTGCGGCCCTGGTGCATCCTGCTGACTGCTGCACTAGTGGCAGGCCCCACCATTTATCTTAGCCCCGGCCACCCAATGCTTACTCATTACAGGAGCCCGGGCACCAGCTTAACCCCCACCTCTCTGCCGACTGTGTGCATGCAAACACACTCAAAAACAGGCACATAGTCTGTGTGTGCGTGTGCATGTGCACATAAACATAAGCAAATGCATATCAGCAAACACATTCATACTCCATGGACACATGGGTGGGAGCATGCAGACTTGTGCTTGCAAATTTAAACACACACCTAACTTGGGATCATTGCTCTCACACAGAGGTAAATGGCGACATTTTACCATAGAGTCTGAGCCCATCTCTGTGTGCTTTATAGTCGAGGTTAAACGGTCCATCCTTCAACCTTCCTCGCTGGCTCCCAGTGCTCTCCATGTGAAAGAGACTGTTCCAGTGTTTAGGCTTCCTGTGCCTTTTCTTCAAGTGTGCTTTCTAACTTGACCATTGCATCTGTGTGTTTGTTGGAAGAAAAAAATATTCACGCTTAATCATTTACTGTTTCACTGTTATATTCAGACTTCTCATCTTACTGTCTCTGTTAATCTTACACACAAACTCAACATGTCTCCTGATAGCAGTGAGACATGTGAATCTGTATGTTTCTGTCTGAAAGAACGTGCAGTTCCTTTGTTCTCATATGACCATTTCTTACAAACTGTTCTATAGGACGAGGGGAAAGGTTCCCGATTAGGTCGAAGGCGTCATGAGGGTTTCTGTTAGTGGGTCATGATGAGTATTTAAGAGGTGGTTCTTTGAGAGATCTTTGAGCAGTCTTGGATATGCAATTTGTCTATCCCATTGTACTTCTGACTCTGCTCCTTCCTTGCAACGAATAAATGTTCCTGTTTTAATGATTTTACTCTGAGGCGTCCAGTGAATTTTTCTAACAGTGTTAAAGAGGACTTTGACAAAAACAGTATAGCAAAATCGGTTCAGTTCACCACCGGAAAGAGCTGTCTGTCTGCAGGATAAAGCCGTGACAATATTCAAATTTAGCGGACACAGAAACTGATATAGAATTTTATAGGTGTGCATTTATATTGGGGGGCTAAAATATGTTCTGGGTCTGACAATCTGCTCAGTGCAGTCCTGGTTCGGGTATTACAATGCCTCCCTGCCCTCCAGCAGGACCAGCAATATGTTCAGGGCCTCCAGCAGCGTGGTGAAACATGCTCTGTGAGTTAGGGAGGGCCATCCCTCAGTTTCATACGAGATGCAATGCTGAGGGATACATGCATCACCTGTGATGAAGCACAGCACACTGGGACATACGGGGTAAATCAAGATGCTTCATGGTGAAGGGAGAAGTACACATGTATGCAATATCTCCATAATACAGCATCGGTAGAATTTAGATTGTGGAGTCACCGTTTGACTGCTTGAATAGAAACATCATTTGTTTCCATTCAAAACTTCAATTTTGACCTTCAGTTTGCTTGATAGGTGTTCCAAACAGGTCTTGAAATTGAGTCAGGTATCTAGTCAGGGTCTAAAGTATTTATAACATTCAACAATTTCAATTTCAGGACCCTGGAGGGTCTGGATATGGGTTGTGTCAATGCCAATAAAATTGTTGCTCTTTTGGAACCTCAACGTCAAGGATAAGAAATACAGTGGCATATCCGGATCAATGTGAGTCATTGCTGGTGTTTGGGAACGTATAGTAAACGATAGTTGCGGCTGTTCTGATATTCCGGCAGTCTACTTTGA
>NW_027175931.1:15804122-15829122 GCF_023055335.1 Clinocottus analis | reverse complement strand
CATACATACACACACACACACACACACATACAAACATACACACACACACACACACACACACACATATATATATATATATACTAATTATAAGATCACTAAGGTTAATGTGTTTACTAGGGCTGGGCAAAGTTGAAAAAAATTAATCGCGATTAATCGCATGATTTTTTTGTTGCTTACCTTAAAGATGTTAAAGACCAGCAATTGATTCACTTTATACAAAAGCAATAAGTGCTTTTCATATTTTTCAGTTCAGTTTTTCTTCCTCAGTGAGAAAAGTCCAGTCTGTTTTGTCTTGAACAAGTGCACTGAACATCTTGTGACGTGAGGAAAGTTCTCTTCTTTGACAGAAGAGTAAAGATCCAGAAGTGATGCTAAAGTACTCTGCTTGGATCAGACTCCTGACCCATAGATTATGTGTCAGGAGCTTTGCACATGCGCGATTAACTATTAATCTGGACGCAGAACCTGGCGTTATTTGTAGTGTATTTGCCCGCCAGTGAGCGCGTGTGAAGCGGCTTGGGGCAGCACTGCTGCTCGTTGAGAACAGAAGCTACATGACAATATGTGCTTTACGTCAGACTCACTTCATCCCGCTGCCTGTCTGCTGTGTAACGAAGTCAGGCTGCGGCAGCGCGCATCAACATGAATCGCCTTTAAAGTGGAAGCAGTGCCGCTGTAATGCGTTCATGGTGTTTATCTTATTTATTTTTCATGTTTGATTGACCTCATGCGGGCCGGACTGGGTAAGCCATGAGACGCCAGAGGCCTGTCTCACGAAGCTAGGTTAACATACTCGGGGTTTCCCTCAGTTATCCAGCTGCACTTAACCAGATGTCCGCGGTCTCGCTTTTTGGTCTCACGGAGCCGGAGCCGGTTATCGACTTGTTAAGTCAACCCAGGAGTGTCTCATCTAGATCTGTGCTTGTGCACATAAAACGGGCGGGGCTAACTCCGTTAGACCAATCGTGCACCATGAAGGAGCCGAGAGCAACGTATTTTACAACGGAGGAGAAAAACATAATCTTAAGAATATACGAAAAAAAACTATAGTGAAAGAATACATGCAAGCAACACTGCTGCAGTGGCCAGAAGCTGTAAGGAATCGTGGCAACAACAAAAAAAAAACGCCGATTCCGTCAATGCTTAAATTACTGGGATTGTAAAATTAAATCACTGTCTCAAATATATGTGCCTATTTTGATTATCTTTTCGTTTTAACAATAACCTTATTTCAGTTGCAACCCCAGTGAAGTTAAAACAACATGAAAGCAAGTTAAAACGAAATACAAAAATAGAGTTCAAAGTGGTCAGTGAGTTTATTATATCTACCAGGCTACATGTGTGATGTATGATTTTGCAGGTCACGAAACACACACTTTCTGCGGAGCGCTGCTCTTACTTTCCGAGCGCCTTCCTCAACGGGATTCTGTAGAAATGGGCGGGTCATTTTTCCAGGACAATGAATGGCCACTAGGCGTCTTATGTCCCTGGTGAGATCTTATCTGGGAACTTAACCTGTCCAGGAGCGGGTTAGGCGTTCAGCGTAAGTTACTGGGGAAACGTACCCCGCTAAGAAGTGAACCAGCTTCGTGAGACGGAAAACCAAGAGTTAGTCCAGAAATTACCTCGCTAAACCAAAATCCAGCTTCGGAGACAGGCCTCGGGTCTGAAGTTCGGATTGATTTAAAGCGATAAGCCCCTCCCAATGTAAAAAAACAACAACATGCAGTTAACGGATGATCAAATAGTTGACGCCGTTAAAGGATTGCCAGATTAATCTTGCGTTAAAGCGTTATCGTGCCCATTCCTAGTGTTTACATGATCTTTGTGCTTTATTATTTTTTACAACTACTTTCAAAACATGATTTTTCCATCTATTATAACCAGGTTAATTGATCATTAATCTGCTAAAACAGAAAAGAGTCAAATTTGAGCGTTTCTGATATAATAATAAATAAAATAATAAAGAGTCCTTCCTCAATAGGACTGGTCGGTCAGGTCCTCCGGAGGTGAGGCAGGACTCCTTCCTGGCATTCAGGGAGCAAACACAAAACAGCCTCATGAGAGGCCAGTTTCCGACATGAACCGCACAGTAGGCTTCTAAACTCATGTTGTATCAAGATGGCGTCCACCAATTGTTGTAACATCATTCGAAACAGACAACCTGACAGTTACACCAACTTCAATTATTAATTTGCCAGATGTGCGGTAATTTTAAAATAAGCATGCATTGTACCTGGCAGCCTTGAATGTGGCCATTGGAACTATCATATTCACTCTTTTGCTGTTAGATACGGTGTGTATGTTAGTTTGAATCATACTGAGACCTTTTCCACTTCCTGTGTCTATGGTTAGTGTCAACATTGCCATGACTAGTTTGATGTAAAAAGCGGCTCCATCTCAGTTGTGCCATCACGGTTGCTAAACAGCATCAGAAAGGGAACACAGAGCCTGTGGACTGTTCCAGACTGTAACACTCATCCATATCTGTTTACTCCACACACCCTGGCTCATTTGACCTGGACTTCGCCTTTCAATATCCATTCAGAGATACTTTTCCAGAATGGCTTGAGCATCTATAAAAGTGATGCATGTCCTACCATAACACAAAACGACCACGAGCCTCCTGCCCTGATGACATTCAGAAATGACTGCACAGGTACACATGCGAAAGTTCACATGTGTGTGCGCGCTCCCCACACACACTCGCTCCACTGCAACTCCCTCGGCCCCTCCCATCAGAGAAGTGAAGCCTTTTAATTATCTGCTGATTACCTGTTAGATCACCTTAGCTAATGGAGAGCAGCTCCCTGGGGAGCCATCCAATCTAACTCTCATCACACACAATGGGCTCCTCTTCACTGGAGAGAGTAGACTCTGTGTGTGCGAGGGAGAAGCGTGTAGTAGATGTGTGTGTGTGTGTGTGTGTGTGTGTGTGTGTGTGTGTGTGTGTGTGAGAAAGAGAGAGAGATAGATAGAGAGAGAGACAGAGAGAGAGAGAGAGAGAGAGAGAGAGAGAGAGAGAGAGAGAGAAAGAGAGTCCCTTTGAGGCAGATGCTGAAATTAATACTGAAAATAGCCTTCTATTTATTCTTTCATAGACTGCATTACCATCACACTTTTCTCCGCACACACACACACACACACACACACACACACACACACACACACACACAAACCCACACACACACACACACACACACACACACACACACACACTGTAGGGCACTGGCATATTTAGATTTTTGTGGCTTGCTTCCATTTTCATCACAGTTCAGATCATCACAGATTATTCCACGACCGGCTTCCATGCAGCACAGAACTACTGAATTCAACACTTTGCTCTTATTGCTTTCGCTTTTCATTTTGCTCTGTGTTCATTGTTTTGTACTTACTCTGTAACTGCATATTGAAATGTTGTACCTGAAGTAAATGAAATGCCAAAATGCTGTGAAATAGCAGCAGGACTCATAACAGCTTCACAAGTCTGAACTTTAAGAAGAAAAAAAGCTGTCTTTGCAGAGCAGAACAACAAACGCTGACAAATCAAGTGCAATCAATGGGATAAAAAGTAGAACAAAGTACTGCTCGTATTTCTCCTAAGACATCGGAGGAACAGGAAAGGGTTTAGATCAGAGGTTCTCAACCTTGAAAACAAAAATGACATGATAAAAACACTGGTCTCCAAATATGTGTAATGCCACTGTTAGCTGTATTGATTACAATTAATCATGATTTAGTTTCTTCATGTGATGATACACACAATAAAAGGTAGTAGGGGAGGTGGATGGGTCACACAAACACAGGACTTTGGTCCAGGAGACCTGGGTTTGTGTCCTCTGTCAAAGTAAACGTAAATGTTGACATTCAAGTCAATGCACTGAATATTATCAGAGACACTGGTACCAGCAGACAAAGGAAAGAGTCGATACACACAGAGGTTTGCATAAAGGTCTGTACTGGAGGCCGGGGTTACAAACACAGGGAGGCAGGCCAACAACAGGAAAAGGTTTCCAAACTCGAGGCAAAACTGAACACATGCACAAGGAACTAAATGCTGTTACGCTCACTAAAACAGATGAGACGGACTGGCACACAGAATAAATACACAATGAAAGCAGGGTGATAACAGAGAAGAGGTGACAGCTGAAAACATTCAATCACACTATACATGAACTATGAATACGGAATGAAAGACAACATTGAGGATTTAAAATAATAAAGGGAACAAGGAAAACTTAAACTTAGGGTTAGGGTTAGGGTTAAAAAAAACAAATGCAAAAGTTTTACATTGTTCCGTGTGAAGCACAACAAGAAATTCTTAGAATAGATTACAGATAATACAATAGACAAACTATTTAAAGTATCACTGAATAAATAAATAAAAAGTACAGATCGACCGAGTGGGTGCCAAAGGAAACGGAACTGGAGAAAGTAGCTTCAGTTTCATGTTTGGTTTCTCTCTATCACTTCCAACTCATAATGGAGCTAACAGCTAATGCTAACGGAGGTTGCGTTGTCTTGCATTATAAGGCTTTAAAGCACTATTCAGTACAAATGGGTATTAGGCTGAAGTAAATGATGTGTTAAAAAGTAATTTTGTAAAATGTAGTTTTTGGTGAGAAGCTTTGATGAATATAGTTGTTTGAAGTAGATGTTTCCGCAGTAACGTAAAATAGATATGAGTTTATGACTTGTTTAACTTCCATCACCAGTAGAATTAAGATTTACACTGCTTTTATTGACATTATTCTCAGGACGGTGGTAAAAACAATGCCTTTGGAGCCTTGCTGTGAATTACAGTTGTTTGAAATGAAGTAAAATATGTATAATCTGGTCTAGAATAATATTTACAGAAATTGTATATGTGATGAATGAAACCATTGGCCTTTTCAAAGTTGGGTAATCATGGTATCTCAAGTGTACACTAAGTAGATCTGTAAAGTCCCAAGAGTCCTGAGGGCATGATATGCCACGGTATCTCATCATTCAGTCCTTTAGGGATAGAGTTTTTGGATTAAATATGCAGTATACTTCTCTACTATTAAGTACTTCATCAATGTTCCCACCTTTCTGGCAGAGTCACCTTTTTAATGCTCTAAATGATGGCGTGTCATGTTTGAAATCATTGGAATGTAGTGCTACTGGGTAATCTCGATCATTCCTCCTTATGGGAGCTCTTGTGTTGGCTGCGTCTCTGCTTTAATAGACACCATGTCTTACCAGCAGAGGATAACACAAGGACATTCAATCATATTCATTTTATGAGAAGTGGAACATGTGATGACATCTTTGATATCATATTTTTTTTCCAGTGTGAGGACGAGTAAAGAAGTTACCTCTGACCATATTATTATTATATTGGGAAGATCCTATGCATTTGAATCATAATTTTGAAGCGGTTTACATTTCACTCTGCACTCTGGCTTTCAAAACTGCACTTTTTTAATGACTCCTAAAAATGTAAAGACATGATGTATCCCTGCCTAAATATTACGCTTGATATCACTTTCGAAATCCTCTGGGAATACTTTTTTGCTTTTTTAAAGTTCATTAGCCGTATAGACAATGTGAAGATTTACCTGCACTTGTACATTCAAGTGGCCAAAACAACGCCGAGAGATACACAAAGATACACACAAATACTCATTCTCTTCTGCCTGTCTTTTCTGGTTCCATGGTGGTGAAACAGCTGATTTAAGGTCAGAAACCAACTTTCTGAAGACCAACAGATTAATATCATCTCGAACAACAAAACAAATCTGGTGAGTTTCATTTACTGTTCACATAAAAATATACAAATATATCATATTCTAGCTAAAGTTTCCAGCGAACTCATCATTGCTTTGGCGGTTGCTTCACATGTGGAGTCAACAAGAGGAAGTATACAGACAGCTCCACTCGGCCATTGGAACCCACATATTGGTGAAAGGGGGTATGAGGTAAAATCCTGTGGTCATGATTTTACACGGGGGACTCTTCTGTAAAAATTTATTTCAAACCGTTGTTTGAGATTTATTTGTCAATAAAATCCTCTGAGGTGTGACCAATTTGTCTGAGTCGGAAAAACAGACTTGGTAGACCTTGTTATAGGGGTGATGGGTATTTACAAGCAGTAAAATGTTTCAATCTGTTTCTCTTCTGTATTCCAGACTTCTCTTCCACCCAAATACCAGGATGTGAACTTTATCAAAGGCACATTCCATTGTGAACTTTCAATCTTTGTCAAACTTTGTCAATGTATCTATATTATTTGAATATTTTTTCATCAAATGGACTCTCTATTATCTTTGAATTATATATGATTCATGTTTCTAGATAGATTGACATTGCTCAGAGCTACAGCACTGCTCATTGAACAACCACTCACCTGAATGTAATGGTCCCTTCCAATTTGTAATAGTTCTTAACCAAAGTTCTGCCAACTTTCAAATCAAATATTTTGGTTAACTCTCAGTAGTTTTACAATTTAATCTAAATCAGTGTACTAATGATAAGAAAACAGTATAAAATGTGTGGGCGATCAACACGCAGCAGGTCAAATGCGTTAGGTAGGAAAAAAGTGTTAGGCACTTTAAGATGAATCTTCTCCTATCAGATAATCTCCGATAGATCTTCCAGATCCCCAGACTAAATCTGTGAACATGTGTGTGCACCTAATGTCTGTGACATTAACCCTCTATTCACCAGCTGTAATAGTGATTAGCAGCATATAACGCTTACAGTGCATGTAAACCTCTTAGCCAGCATGGAACCAGAGCTGAGTAACCCTCGCTGCTCAATCACATTTCACTCTCTTCATGAATTTCTGCCAAGTACAGCAGAAACTGAGCAGTTCTTCAAGAACGTTCTATCACTGACAACATCCCTTCTGGCATCACGTTGTTGCATCGCCTCTTCGAGGTGCCAGCATTCCCTCTTGTTTGCAGTCTCAGTGCCATTCCAGTCATACTTGTGGTGAAGTACAGGAGGACAAAACAACAACCTAATGAGGATGTAACCATGCAGCCACAATTCCCTGACATCCTAATCCAGACCCGGGGCCAAGTGAGTCAAATTGAACCAGCCTGTAAAAAAAAGTCTGGGCCTGGCACCAGGGGCTATAGGTTACAGTGTATCGCCCCTGGCCAGGGACAGAATGAAAGACTCCTTTCCCCATGTTCCCTCATCAGGGATAGCCTGGCCTGCCATCAGAGTAATGGTGCTACAAACACAGCGCATGCTGAGATGAGAGAGAAGGTTTCCCAAAGACGCCTGACTGCAGCATCAAACAGGAAAGACACACGGGACGAAAGATAGAGGAGGAAGAGAGAGAACGACTGAGGGAGGGAGGGAGAGACAGGCCCTGGAGTGGTGCCAAGTTCCCAAGGTAGTGTACAAGTATCTTTAGAAGCCGGGCGTCTTGTTAGCTAATACATTACACCAATCACGGCCGGCTATCTTAAGCTACAATTAATCTGTGCGCTGGCACAGGCTGATAGGACAGCAACATGCTGTTTCTTAATTAAAAGCAAACGGATTAAAAATGATTAATAACGGTATTAAATATTCTCATGGACTACAAGCGAGGGGAAATCGGGGGGCTTTCTTATGCGGGCTTAAAACGAAGAAGTCATTAACGGCGGGCCCAATCTCCCTAAGCCAGGGCTTTACTTTGTTTGGGATCACAAGTTGCTTACTTCATGAATATGCATTTTGCCCCTATCAAGTCGAGACCAAAAGGCAATATCGTGGTGTGGCTATGGTGTGGTATTTTTCCCCTCAGTGACTGTGAAACTTTGAGTTTTTGATTTGTGACATTTCGTGGTCTGCCTTTGTAGCTGAGGTCTCTGTGTTAACTGGTTCCTGGCCACAGGCTGCCAGGCTCTGACAACCAATGTCAGCTATTCTACACATGAAATCATCAATGTAGGTGCGGCATGTTCGGTATTAGCTGAGTGTTTTTGCATGTGTGTTTCAAAGGCAACAGAAACAACTACAGATACCAAAATGATGTTTGATGTAAAGTCACATCAATAAGGTGTGCAGCAAGGTTCCTCTACACAACTACATTGCTGTTGATATTGGATGATTCTGGACCGTAGATTATATGTTCTAACTAGAAAATTTCGCAAGAAATTTTGAAAGTGTGGCTACTACTGCCGTAAGACCTCGTAATATATAGCTTTTGTTTATAACGCCCGTCTCTCCTCAAAAAGTCTTGCTGAGGAGTTGGTTTGTGTGTTAAACTGATTGTCTCATATCAAGCACCCGTGTGCTCTCGTCGTCGTCGTGGTTACAAACCAGCGCGCGCCTCTTAACCCTCCTGTTATGTTCGTCTTTTAGGTACAGCTATGATGTTCCTGAGTCAATTTGACCCAGTGGATGTTAAATAATCCTAAAGTAGTCAGAAACCAAAAAATCCTCATGAATATTTGTTTTTACCTCATCACCAACCTCACTACTAACAATTCAATCAGTTTTTAGTGGAATTGAGTTATTCACCCCTCGATAGATCAAACAATTGTTTAGGTACATTGGAAAAACCTAGACATAAAATGTGGTCACCCATATCATATATTTTTCCTAAATTTTATTTGCATTTTGAATTTTTTCTTTTTTATGGGGTGATGTAGATAAATAGATATGAGACACCTCTGCTGTTCAATCAGGGTCATATTGACCCGCTCACTCAAAATCAAGCCAAATGAGTCAAAAAGATTTATATTGAAAGTAAACTTTATACATGTTTATTTATAGTTTTAGGAAATCTGAATTGACCTCCAGGTCTGTCATCCTTTTGTTCCTGTTGCTCATGTTGTCTACAGGAAGCTGCTGAGTTGAGTGTATCTGCAGAGTGTAATGCTGGGAGGACTCATTTGCAACCCCTTTGTCTGTTTCACCTTCCCTGCTAAGTGTGTGCGCAGTTTTCCTGTGAGAAAAAAATATGTTCCCGTTCAAATAGTATCTGTATTTTTTGCACAAGTGGGGTGCTTAGAAAGAGACTGCGCATGCGTCTGAGATTGAGATGAAATAGGGTGTGTGTTACCCTCAGTCAGTGTATTAGAAATCCAATAGTACCATAGTGAAACCCTTAATTTAGTGTTCCCGGTCCAATGAAGGTGTATTCAGTAAGAAGATAAGCATTGTTTAGTCTGTAAGGTGTGGTTCACAAGGGGTGATGGGCACATGAAGCAGGATAGAAATGGTTCCCATAACAAACACCTGATTTTTTTGTTTGAAGTTTTAAAAGTGGTGAGGTTGGTGTTGGGTTACGAGGGTCGTCTCTCTTTGGTCGATCCTGTTTGGTCGATCCTGATTGGATCGACCTTGCACTGGCTTTTGGTTAAGTGCTTTACAGCATCTCCTTCCAGCCTCTTCGACTCCTGTCTAAGGTGAGTGGCTGTTGACTCATGAACTACATATTTAGCTAACTAGCTAGCTGAACTGTTTAGTCTCAGTGTTTGTAGGTTGTACTAGGCTGAGATAGAAGAATATTAACACACATATAGATTTAAACATGGACATTAATTTTATTACAAACCAATTAAAGTCTTGGAGAGGAGATCAGAGTAATGATTTTGATTAGTGTTATCACATTTGGCTAGCATTTTTGTTAGACAGCACAGAATGGTTAAAAAATATAAGGATATTTACTATGATTTAAATGTTGTATGAACTGTGGGTTGATGTACTGCCTGCTGCTTGTAATCACATTATTTGTTGTGATCTCTTTCTCTTCCTCCTCCTCCTCCTCATCTATCTATCTATCTATCTATCTATCTATCTATCTATCTATCTATCTATCTATCTATCTATCTATCTATCTATCTATCTATCTATCTATCTATCTATCTATCTATCTATCTATCTATCTATCTATCTATCTATCTATCTATCTATCCCTGCCTGCCTGCCTCTCACTCTCTCTTTCTCTCTCTTTCCCGCCTCTCTCTCTCTCTCTCTGTCTCTCTCTCTCTCTCTCTCTCTCTCTCTCTCTCTCTCTCTCTCTCTCTCTTTCTCTCTCTCTTTCTCTCTCTCTTTCCCGCCGTTTTCTCTAAATCTCTCTCTCCCTACTTCCTAACCCTCTGCCCCCTCCGAGATTTCCATCCCCTGGTATATATATATTGTTGCCACCTTTTTGTGTGTGTGTGTGTTTTGTGCCTGCCCCCCCCCCGGCCCCATCCTCCACTCTCTCTCTCCCTCCCTCCATTTCTCTCCATTTCGCTCTCCATCTCTTTGGCCCCGTCCATCTCTCACTACATCTCTCTCTCACTCTCCCTCACTCCCATCTCTCTTCATCGGGTAAAATAGAGGGAGGGATCCCTCTATTTTACCCGCCTTGTGTGGTTCTTGTGTTTCATGTGTGTGTTTATGTCTCCATCTCACCCCCTATATATTTACTGTCTTTTCTCTCTCTCTCTCTCTCTCTCTCTCTCTCTCTCTCTCTCTCTCTCTCTCTCTCTCTCTCTCTCTCTCTCTCTCTCTCTGTTTATTACAAATCAACTAAAGTCTTGGATTTAAATGTTTAATGCACTGTGGGTTGATGTTCTGCTTGCTGTTTTTTATTCATATATGTTGTGATCTCTCGCTCTCTGTAGATCGCTTACAAACTTAAGACTTATTTTCTCTGCAAAGGTGAGTTATCTGCTGGATTTTAATGATGTGAGTTGGTGACTGAGTGACATATTTTTGCCACCTTTTTGTGTGTGTTTTGTGCCTGCCCTCCCTCCCCTCTCTCTCTCTCTCTCTCTCTCTCTCTCTCTCTCTCTCTCTCGCTCTCTCTCTCTCTCTCTCTCTCTCTCTCTCTCTCTCTCTCTCTCTCTCTCTCTCTCTCTCTCTCTGTCTTTATTACAAATCAATCAATCAACTACACTGTTGAGGAGATGAACTACAAAACAGATTCTCACAGTTTTATGTAGACCCGGTTCATAGTTGTACTTTATAAACATTATAAACAACCTGGTTTATGGTTTTAGTACAGAGGTAATAAATGGTCTCTTTGATCAGTTTCAAACAATGTCTTTGTTTTTTTGTTGTTTATGGTTTATATGCAGATTAAAATCTGATCATAAGAATATGCAGACAAAAGTTCATGAAACAACTCAGTTTGAGCTGTGGTGAAAATATCAGTCGCCATTCATTTACATTGTGAAATCATCTTTCATGAAATACTATTGAAGATGTCTTTTAATTCCATAATGAGTAATACTAATCAACGCACTAAATCTATTTTCAGATGCCACGCGGACGTGCTCACAATTGGGATATGCCTGAGAGGAGGCAGCATGACTTACGGTCTCGCCGTCCTACTTCTTTGGGTATTTAGTCATCTGCTTTCCTTAATTGGTGTCCTATGTGCACTTTTTTTTGCATGACTGTGGAATGTCTACGATATTTGTGTTAAAATGGATTATGTTGTATTATTTTCATAATGTTTATTTTGTTTTCGATGTCAATCCATAAAAGCTCTTGGCACAGGCCGTAGAAGGAGGGTCATCCCATGGCCAATTTCGGCCTTCACAAGAAAGCAATATAAGTTAACAATCCCTCCAGAGTCTCCAACGAAAAAGGTATTTTTGTTTTGACAAATTATTATAAAAGTAGTGGATTTATGTAGGAGTTTTTTTTGTGTTGCCAATACTAAAAATTCCTTGTTGTGTTAGTTTATTTTGCTCGTGGGAGATTCCCACCTGCGAGCTTTTGCAGATAACTTGGTACAAGTTCCAGAAGACATCGCCCTTGGAGTAATGTCTACTCCTGGGGCCTGTGCCAAACTGCTGAAAATCGAAGTCATCAATTCTCTGGTGCCGCGGGCTCCAGATGTTGTAGTCTTGGTTGCTCCAAGCAACAATTTAACAACGTCCACAATTGACCAGGCAGGAAAAGAGTTTCGGAGGCTGCTCTGGGTTCTTCGGGACATGTGGCGTGAGGTAATATATTTTATGTCCTATACATTATGTCGGTGTGTATATTTTAAGGTTGGGTTTGGTATTTGGAGAAAATAACTTACTGAATATCTATTGTGTATTTGTAGGTTGTGGTGGTGGATTTCCCCCCAAGGCGGCACGTAAACATCAATTTACAGGAGTCCCTGCAACGGGAATATCGACATGTGGCCGCATCTGAAGGTGTGTTTAAAGAGATGTGATTTATAAAGAGTTGCATGTTAACCAATTATATGCACATGATGTTTCCATAATTTAATTTATGTTCATTTAATTAACATAGATCATGTTTATTTACATACATATGTTGTAATATAGATGTACGTGTCTTATAGTATAGTCAATCTAAAATTAACATCATTGCTTTGTGTCAAGAAAGACTTTTGTCAATCATTTCAGTAATTCATGATTTTTCCTTGTTTTAAGGCATCTGGTACTACCGTGTTGATGACTTTTTTCCATTCTCCGACCGTGAGCTATGGTGCCGAGATGGCGTGAGTAAACTATGACGATAGATGTTATGTGCAGAAGTGTGATAAACATGTGTTTGTAGATTATAGCAAGCAATTCATGGCAGATTCATATTTATCCTCAGGTAGTCTATGTGGAAAGTAATTTCTCTATGATTGAATTTCAGGTCCATTTGAGTGACAACAAGGGCACGCCCATCTTGGCCAACTGCATCTGGTCTGCCGCATATGACCACCTAAGGAGGATGTTGGCTTCTCCATGATGTTGTTTAAACAGGAGAATAAAAAATAATAATATACCATGTGATGAAGGGTATCTTCAATTATTGGGTGATATCAGTACTCAGGCAGTAACTCTTACACTCAGCAGTTGAAAGACTTATGTGTATGTATGTGTGTATGTGAATATGTATGTGTGTGTGTGTGTGTATATATATATATATATATATATATATATATATATATATATATATATATATATATATATATATATATACACATGTATGTATGTATGTATGTATGAAAAAATAACCTAAAAACACTGAGTCTAAGCAGTTCAGGTATCAAGCTAGCTCGCTAAATATGTAGCTCATGAGTCAATAGCCACTCTCCTTAGACAGGAGTCAAAGATGCTAAAAGGCGTTAATAAAAGGGATCAATTGGGAAATGGGTAAGTGTATTTAGTGAACTTTGCAATAGCGTATTTATGTAGTAATGGGACCTGTAAGTAGGGTGATCATATCCATAACACCAAAAAGGAGGACACTATGCGTTATTTTAACCTGTGGTTAGATCCTCAAACCTGTGGTTTGAGGATCTAACGAGCAATATTTATTAGTTTATTATTTATTCACTGTAAAGTTAAATCAGTTTGACTAAGGAGAAGGTTAAGATTTGTAATTTAAGATTATTTTATTTTGAACTACAGCGGTGTCTACAGCCCTCATTCTTTTATTTTACTTTAGTTACAGAGGATTTATTGAAATAGATAAACTGGACAAGCTCTTCAGCCTGACTCATGTTTATGATTATCATCTTTTTAATCAACTATTTTGTACATTACAATTAGGCACTATTAAGTTGTGTTGTTTCATAAACTGTTGTCTGCATATTTGTATGATCAGATTATAATCTGCATATAAACCATAACATAAAGAGATATGAGACACATACATATGACACACATCGTTAGTGGAATAGCGTATTTAATTCAGCAGGTTTGAAACTGAACAGTTTAGTAGCTTTGTACTCTATGTAAAGTCCCTTGGTTTGACTTTCATATTTCTTCATTAATTTCTATTCCAACCTCGTTAATAAAGTAATATATTAACCGGGTTGTTTAAATCGTCTGCATGACACAACACTGTAAGAAGACAGATGATGTATTTAAGATGCTTTATTGTGGTCCGAGATGGACTACAACGTTGTAGTTTCACCGCTGCAGACAAACTGACGTCACTAACATGCGCCTGCCGTCGCGTCATAACTACGTCGCTTAGTGAAAGTGGAGTCAGATTCTCTAAATTCTTCTTCCCATCTTTCCTTGACCCCGTGACGTTTCCCCAGAGGTCAAGGAAAAGTTCTTAGGGTTAGACGTTAGGAGGTGATTATTTGACGAATCGATCGCAGCCATTGGTAACGTATTTAACCATGGGGGCCGCCATGTTGCCATTCTGTTGACAAACATCAGCTACCTCGTTGGTGTAGAACGATCACGTGTCAAACCGTGCCGCCATTGGCGACGAACATCATGCTACGCTCTGAAGAAACTAGTCCGGCATAAAACATTGCTGCATCAATAATCGTCTGGAATTTCAGCGACTTATTTTTTTTGGGTATCTTAGCGCATCTCGTTCTTTTTTAATGAGCTAAAGATTGTGTCGATGCACCACTGTGG
Organism: Clinocottus analis; assembly: GCF_023055335.1. Lineage (NCBI taxonomy): Eukaryota > Metazoa > Chordata > Actinopteri > Perciformes > Cottidae > Clinocottus > Clinocottus analis. Next base: position 15,814,828 of record NW_027175931.1, on the reverse strand, counting down.
AGCGGGATGAAACGATAACGGTGTTCACCTTACGGCTTAAAGCTGATTTATACTCGGGTTTTACGCAGACACGCAAGCACGCAAGACACGCATGGCCGACCTTGCGTTGTCAAATCGGCCATTTTGCGTGCTTGCGTGCGTCAGCCCAAATACCGACTATCCGTCAAAGCAACGCAAGCCCACAAGGCTGTGATTGGTCTGCTAACCACATCCTTTCTGTCTCGCATTTCCGGTGTCATAGCGTAATACCTCTGTTTTTAAAAGCCACAGCAGAAACACAAACAATGGATCCCGTTGAAGAACGTTTGGCTAAAGAGGTCCACAAATATGAGCATTTATAAAACCCGTCTGACAGAGTATAAGGACACGCAGATGGAGGTGAATTCCTGGAGGGAGATATCGGTGAACGTCGGTGCGCATGTCGACTCTAAACGGTCGTTGCGCCACCTGCTGGTGTGGCGTATGGAAAACGCACGGGAACTATAAACCAAAACGAGTCCGTCAATCCTACTGCGTGCCCAGCCGGAGTTGGAGTTGCAGAAGTATAATTCAGCCTTTATACGGAACATCTTGACCCAGGAGGTTACGTTTATACATTTTCCCAAAAATGAAACTTAAAACTGTTTCAACTCTGTCGGTGTACTGGATTAATACCAAGGCAGAGTATCCTGCCAAAAAAGGACGAAAACCTGCTTGCATTTGAACATCCTGTGCGCAACAGGTTATAAATTAAGCAATAGACTGGACAACAGACCAGTATAGTAACAAAGTATTTCAACTTTGTTACTATACACCCCTTCTTAGCAGTAAAATGTGTTATTGTGACACACACACACACACACACACACACACACACACACACACACACACACACACACACACACACACACACACACACATTAAAAGCAATATCTTTATTTTAGAAATATACAACATGCTGTTTCCCTGCGAGAATACAATGGCTGTATTATCTTTATTTTGCCATTGCAACAATGAATGACAGTATGAAAGATGAAAGTGATATTTACAATTTATTATCAACGTTCCATGCATAATAGGACTGTTATGTTCTGAACAAAACTAATGTAAATAAAAGATTGGGTGAAAGTAAAATATTGGTCTCAGTTATTAATAGACAAAAAAAGTGTATCTCTATTTAATTTTAAAAATGAAAACAGAATCAGAAATTATAAGAACCAAACATTATTTTTAGTAATATGAATAATATAAATGGAGAATCAGAAGTCAGGTCGAAAAAACAAATATTATTTTTTAGTAATATTAATATAGTTTAAAATGTTTTTAAAAAAACAACATGGGAAAAAGCCATAACTTTGCTGTCAGTTAATGTAAACTACAGAAAACCAATTGTGGTGCATACAGCTGTCCAGGTGGGTTGAGTTGCAGGGCATTTGGGAATATTGCAGTAATCTTGTTTTTTTCTCTCTGAAAGTACACAAAATAAACATAACATTAGCAATGACAATATTTTGTTAACATTACATTTTGATGGACACAAAAAAAAGAGCACTTAGCTTTTGCGCTGTTGTCCTTCTGCCATGTTGGAACAGGACACTATGTCTTGGGTTGGCAGGCGCATAAAAAAAAAGAAAAAAGTTAGTTGTACTTTTGTTTGTTTTGGTTACCTTGAATCCTTGAATTTGCAGACTCTGCCAGCCTCACCTCTGGTGTGGTTATTCTTTTCTATAATGAACAGAAGAAGAAGAAAAAAACAGTTAACAGCATATTCCAGGTAAATACAATGAAAGGGAGTTACATTTTGATGGAGAAAAAAAAGAGCACTTAGCTTTTGCGCTGTTCTCCTTCTGCCATGTTGGAACAGGACACTACGTCTTGGGTTGTCAGGCGCATAAAAAAAAAAAAAGAAAAAAGTTGTAGTTTTGTTTGTTTTGGTTACCTTGAAGCCTTAAATTTGCAAACTCTGCCAGCCTCACCTCTGGTGTAGTTATTCTTTTCTATAATGAACAGAAGAAGAAAAAAAAACAGTTAACAGCATTTTCCAGGTAAATACAATGAAAGGGTACATTTTGATGGAGAGAAAAAAGAGCACTTAGCTTTTGCGCTGTTCTCCTTCTGCCATGTTGGAACAGGACACTACGTCTTGGGAAAAAGTTAGTTGTACTTTTGTTTGTTTTGGTTACCTTGAATCCTTGAATTTGCAGACTCTGCCAGCCTCACCTCTGGTGTGGTTATTCTTTTCTATAATGAACAGAAGAAGAAAAAAAAACAGTTAACAGCATTTTCCAGGTAAATACAATGAAAGGGAGTTACATTTTGATGGAGAGAAAAAAGAGCACTTAGCTTTTGCGCTGTTCTCCTTCTGCCATGTTGGAACAGGACACTGCGTCTTGGGACGGCAGGCGCATAAAAAAGAAACAAAAGTAGTTTTGTTTGTTTTGGCTACCTAGAATCCTTGAATTTGCCTCACCGCTGTTGTGGTTAGTCTTTTCTGTAATAAACAACAGGAAAAAAAAACAGTGAACAGCATACTCAGGTCATTACAATTAAACAGAGATACTTTTTGATAGAAAAAAAGAGCACTTAGCTTTTACGCTGTTCTTCTTCTGCCATGATGGAACAGGACACTTCGTCTTGTAGTTGGCAGTCACATATCTTTGCGGCTATAGGAAAAACTAAAAACACAAACAGCGTGACCATCCTAAACATGTCTGCATGAAGTGTAAAAAAATCATCAAAAGGTCTCCATCAATGCTTTTAAAAACGTGAATAATTACGACATGATGAACACCAACAATGAAATTAAATAAAGTTACCTCAATTTCCTCCTCTGGGCTGCATCTTCCTGACTCGAACTGTTGTCCCTATTCCGTCTGCATCCCTGGAACTATAGTCTATTCTAACTGTAGGTTATGCTCAAAAGAGCTGCCTCTGCCATGTCTCTTCTTTACCCTACTTCATTCATGAACATTGACAATATATTTCTCACATTGACAACAAATATGGTTGAGTCACAGATAATATTCCAGTCAGTCATGAAGCCACAGCTAAGCAATTCAAGTCAGTTTATTTTATATAGCCCCAAAGCACAAACGTGCCTCAGAGGGCTTTACAAAGGAATGGCATTTTCCCCCTCAACTTGCTGGCCTTAGAGCAGGGCTCACCAACCTTTTTGAAACCGAGAGCTACTTCGAGGTTAGGGTTCGAGGTTCCTCTACATCTGGTGGCAATTACTTTAACCTGCTTATAAGAAACTCATCTTCAGTGCGTCCTCTTCAGTCTGTATGAAGACCACATTTCGTGAACACTTTTTGAGCGACAAGCTGCATGTCCGAGCCGCAGACTCTTGAGCTTTCACCTGTCGTTTGGTGTATGCCTGCATTAATGGCTGGCAAGGTCATCACAGAGGAAGAACACAGTAAACTGGACTGTGATAACTGTAATATGTTTGCAGTACACCCGATTGGAGGCAGACATTTGGTTGAGATACGTAAATGTGATCAATCAGGGTCTGCTGTTCAGTTGTTGCAGCTGTGATCAGTTGGTTAAAGCCTCTGGATAGAAAGAGCTCTTGTATAGCCTTTTTTCCTTGGCAAAGAAGGTCCTCATTGAAGTCCCCACAGACGATAACGGGCTGCTCATTCATGTCCAAAGAGTCCAAGAGGCTTCGCATGTTTGGTAGGAACTTGCTAAGACTGAAATCTGGCGGTCTGTACACTGCTGCAATTACTGCTCTGACTGGAGTCCCAACTTTGACGACTACAAACTCAAGATCAGTTACATTGTGCATGTACCTCCGAGCCTCTGCATGAATATGGCTCTTACAGTACACTGCAACGCCACCTCCAGCTTTCGTTGCCATCTCTGGATACTTATTATAGGAAACATGTCTGCTCCGTGTAAACATGTTGTATCCTTCCAACTGGAACGTTGGAGCAACAGAGCCTCCGGACAAATGTGTTTCCGTTACGCATAACACATCGGCAAGTCTGAGTTCATGGTGACACTTCATGTCCTCAATGTGGCTCGGAAGTCCTTGTGTATTGTGGTGAATAATTGTTAAACTTTGGGCCGTTTGATCTGCTGATTGCACGCGTTGCAATAATGGTCGTGAACTTTGGAAAGATGCTCTTCTCATATTTTGCAGTGCAGCTGTGACGTGAGGATCAGCATAGATTTTCTTTTCGTCAAAGTCTCTGATGTACAGTCCTTGAAGAGAGGTTGTCCTGCTGAGAGCAACGTAGGACATTCCAGGCTCAAACACTCGCTTCAAGCACACCACTGCCGACTCCATTGTCATGCCTTGCACTTTGTGAGCTGTACACGCAAAGGCCAACTTCATTGGGAACTGCCTTCGAACGACTCCTTTTTTCTTCATTCCTTCTTCACTTCGCTCGATGTAGACCAGGTCGTCTGTGGGGCCTCGTACTTTTTTACGGAATCTCTGTCCTGAAGTTGGATTGTCCAATTGAAGACCAATCAGCCTCACTGTCGTTTGTCCATTTAGCTCGGCAGTCACTATGTTGGCAATCGTTCCAAATGTCCCATTAACAACCCCATCCTCCACATCCAGGTTTCTGATGATCATAACGCGCACTCCTTGTGCTGCTTTTATACAATCTGGTAGATCTCTGTTGGTGCCGTTGATGCATCCTCGTTGCCTCATTTCCCCTGTGGTTGGGTCCTTCGCGTAGTCCTCTGCGTCAATTTGAACAAAGTCCGAGTGGAGGTCAGCTACAGTTGCAGAATTGTGCGCATCAACCTCTTTGTTTGTGGCAAATATATGGAGGACATTGAGTGGTGAGTCTTTGACTGCAATAACAGCCTGAGTGAGTAAAGCTTTGTCATTGTCACCGAGTGCATCTGCCTTTTGCTTTATCCTCATCCTGTTCAGGAGTTCTGCAAAAACAAGATCATCTTTCTGGCGCATGATCTGTGTCAGGTTGACCATTTGAAAGTTATCTTTCCACAGGTCTAGCACATCCTCTTCATACACGCAGAGTGGTTTGGCTCTACCAAGGGGGGGCAGTTGGTAGAAGTCTCCTACTGCGAGGACAGACATCCCGCCAAAAGGTTTCTTATTACCTTTGATCTGCTGAAATCTCCAGTGGACATAGGAAAATAATTGTTTAGAAACCATGGATATTTCGTCGATGATAAGAATTTCTGCATTGGATAGTGCCGCTCTCACTTCATCCAGTGCATTTCCAAGGCCTTGATATGGTGGTTTCAGACTTCTTGGCAGTTTAAGAACAGAGTGCAGAGTTTTCCCAGAAATGTTGAAAGCTGCAGTGCCAGTAAATGCAGTCAGTAGCACTGCAGGCATGGACATGTCTGCTTGGTCACGGAATCTGGGGAGTTGCCGCAGAATCTTTGTTGCCTCCTCAAATATGCACTTGATGACATGGGATTTTCCACAGCCAGCTCCTCCGGAGACAAAGTAGAAGAACTGTTCAGGATGGTGGCCCAACACACATTTGAGACACCACTCACGCACAGCATAGAAGATGGAGGCCTGTGTTTCGTTGAGGCTTCGGTACAACTTCCTCACAAAGTCTGGGCTCAACCTTGGTGCTTCTATTGCAGGTACAGCCCCACCGATCTGAAGATTGACTTGGTAGTCTGGTACGTTGTCCCTCTCATTCCCATCATTATTAGGATTTACAGCCTCTAACTCAGCAACACACTCCAAGCGATCCACTTCAACTTCGGGTGCAAAAGAGTTCCATGCATTAATCGACGGGCCTTGCTCTCGAAGCCTGTCCAGTGCTTTGTCAATTTTCTTGCTATTCGCTTCATATCGCTTCTTCATCACGTCAACCAAGTCTTTCACAGAAAAGCCCAACTTGCAACCATTCTTGTAGAACTGCTCATAGGTTGGGTGTTGTTCAGTCTTCAGGTCATCGTTTGATCTGTGTGGAAAATACAGTTTGAGCAATCGCCTGTAGAACTTCTCTGGTTGTTTCTTCTCTGAAAAGCGGGGGAATCTGATGATGGCAGGTTTTCCTGCAGTTCTTTTTTGGATGTGTCCTTTGTCGTGCAAAAGGGGAATGGCATTTTTTCCCTTAACTTGCTGGCCGTAGAGTGTCCTGTACTGTGAAGCAAACTTAGCCAAACAGATAAACTCAAACTCAGGTGTGTCAGGTCTTTCGGCATATTTCTCTGGTAATCCTGACATCCAAATTTCCTCTGCATCTGGTGGCAATTCCTTTAACCTGCTCCTGGGAAGACTCATCTTCAGTGCGTCCTCTTCAGTCTGTATGAAGACCACATTGCGTGAACACTTTTTGAGCGGCAAGCTGCATGTCCGAGCCACAGACTCTTGAGCGCTCACCTGTCGTTGCTTAGCGTATGCCTGCATTATCTGCTTCATTTCATCCCGTTGATTCACATCCGTTTTCTTCACATCACGAATGATGCCGTTGAGGAACTCATTCATCTCATGTTCCGGCTTGGAGACATATGACATCATGTACATGATGCAGCTGTATTCGTCAAGCACATATTGAATGTCCATGTTTGCGTTCCATGCCCTCAGTAAATTCGGATTGTATGGATTGACCCAACAGTCATTTGGATGACGCTTTAGCATGACGACATAGCCAGTGGTAAGATCGGTGACATATTGCGTGTAGGCGCCGTAGTTCAAGTTGCATTTCTCCAGCAACTCTGACAAGCTGTCAAATGAGAGTTTTGGGTCACTAATCAAATCCCTCAGGTTTTGGAGCTTAGCCTTGGCCTCCTTTTGTAGCTTGCGAAGAGGTCTCACTTTTGCTTTAGACTTTTTGCTTTGGCCTTTTTGTCCACTTTTTTCCTTTTGTCTACATTTTCCCTTTTGTCCACTTTTGCTTTGCTCGTCACCAACTTCATCGTCATCATCATCATCAATATTTATTATGGGGTCTGTGATGATGGTTTTATCCATGGGTAGTTTAGGGAACCCAAATCTGCACAACGTATTGCCTTTCTTGCATGATTTTGAGTGATTCCTACTGTGGACTTGGACCTCTGACACAATTTTGTGGAGCTCCGGGTCTACCTTTGGGTCAGGCATTTGGCAGGTTATGTACTTGTCAATAAACCTGGTCACTGTGCTATCAAGACAGTCTACTATATCAGGTGCATCTTTGACCCAAACCAGTAGGTGAATATGTGGGCTTCCTCTGGCTTGAAACTCCACTCGATAGAAGTAATCCTCTACTTCACCGATGGGCTGTGCTGGTGACAGGATCAGATTTGTCATGAGCGCATCGACTCTTTTCTCAAACATGCGCATTACAGTCACTGGGTTGCTTCGGAGAATTTCACATTTCTCGTTCCAGTCGAGCTGTGTAAAGTCAACTTGTTCGCCTTGTTGAGCTTTTATGACGTCGATGACCTCAGGCCATCTCATTTCGGCAGCAGAAAATGTCAGGAAAAATGTAGGCTTCCCCAACTGTCTGACCATAGCGTTGAGATCTTTGAGCGTTTTATCCCAATAAGCTGGAGTCCCTCTCAGAGGTTGCATGAAGCGTGTTGCATCTTTGTTTCTTATCAGTCTTTCCACCTCTTGATCATCTTGAAGCATCCTACTGGAAATATTGCGGCCATCTCTGGTGAAAGCTTTACCTTTACGCATTTGGATTGACATGCTGTTTGTTGCCATATTTGTTTCCGTCACAAACTGTGCGAAGAACAGGTAACTCTGGTCATTAGCAAAGCGAGTATCTGCTGAGAAGAGCCTTGCATTGAAGTACATGCTGGGGGACAATTTAATGTGTCTGACCTCATCGAATGTGTTCTCTCCAGTTGGAAATTGTACTGGAAAGGCCATGGCTTCTAGTTTTGGTATGGAAAAGAAGCCAACAGGTTTGTTTCCTTGGGCGGGTGCAATACTGAATATTCCATTACCGTATGATAGTACTTCCTCTGCGATATCAGGTGGCTGCATGCAAGTGTCCAGAGTCAGACCAGGTCTCAGTTCCTCTTTCTCTGGATTTTTAGACTGCTCACTGTTTGCATCAGCGGTGGGTTCCATTTTGGACGTAGTTGGTTCTTCTGGGTTCCTAGCCTCATCAGCATGTGCAGCAAGTGCATCTGCGTCGACCTGTTGGGTCTCCTCTTGATCACTTGGCTCATCATCTGGGAGAATGGTGAATGTAGCACTTTCATCTATACATACATCTTTGTATTCGGAATGCATTTCTTTGAGTTTTGCAAGTGCTCCTAACACATTCTTCATGTTGACGGTGTAGTAGTGCTGGTACCCCTTGTATTGAAGCCGTCGTTTTAATTTGACCTGCAACAGCTGGGCCTCGTTACTGGGTCTTGGGAGACTGTTTACTGTTGCTTCGACCGCTGATGGCACACACACAACAGCACCGTGTACTGCTCTTTGCTGTCCTTTGGGTAATGCCACTATTTTAGCAAACGGTAGGATTTTGGCAATCAGCTGTCTTTCAAGCACGTTTAAATCACCTAATTCTGGGGGAATGGATGCTAACTCCAATTTATTTGCAACAGAAACAGATGACATGCGTCCTCTGGTCAGGTGGTTGTCACAAGTATGGCAGATCCACTCCTGCTTTCTCTCTTGTGGAATGGTACAGGTGGCAGAGCATTCCCCGTCACAAATGTGAACATATTTTCCCGTTAGGCAAGCAGCTACCACATCACAGTTTTTTATATATTTGGACCGGTTGCAACGCTTCACTTGATTTGGAAAAAGGGTCCTGTGACACACTGTACAGACGTAGGTGGGTCCATGCCGAATTCTTTGAGAGAATGAAGCTATTGCAGCTTGCATCGCATCGTCGATCACAGGCTGGGCTTCAACTTCTGGCTGTGGAGTTGGCCGATGGTGATTTACAATATTTCTGTATTTCTTTTTTATTCGGAGTGCACGCTGCAACTTGTGATGAATGCGAAACACAACATTCGTAGTCAACTTTTCTCTCTTCTTCTGAGTAGATCGCTGTATGTGACGTAGCCTGAATGCTGGGTCACTGTGATACTTTTCGTTACAGCGCCGTATGTGACGTAGCCTGAATGCTGGGTCACTGTGATACTGTTCGTTACAGCGCCGTATGTGACGTAGCCTGAATGCTGGGTCACTTTGATACAGCTGGTTACAGCGCCATATGTGACGTAGCCTGAATGCTGGGTCACTGTGATACAGCTGGTTACAGCGCCGTATGTGACGTAGCCTGAATGCTGGGTCACTGTGATATCGGGTTTGAAGACCTTGTTTCTTTTTTTGCTTGTAGTTCCGGTCACATGCATACCTCTGGGATGCGTGTTTTTTCTTAATGTTCTGAAAATCTTGATCCGTGTTGTACCTTTTTCTTGAAAATGTCTTTTGTCTGCTCTGAAAGTCAGGGTCTGTGTTGTATCTTCTGACCATGTAGAGTTTATTTTTCTTTTGAACTTCAGGGTCCAAAATCTTTTTGTCCTTGCATGTGCTTGTCTTTGTTCTGCGCGTAGTTTTTTTTCGTCGTTGCTCAGTCATTTTGGAGACATTTTGTCCTGATTTTCCTGTTTGATCCAAATGCTCTGGCTGTTCTTTGCCTTCATTGTTCTCGAGGATGTGTGCCTCTTCTTGTTTTTGTGCTTGTGGGAAAGCTGAAGAACTCTTTAGGACCTGAACATTTCCAGTTTGTGACGCGTTTTCCTGGGCTGGAGCAGTTGCTCCTGTTTGAGGCACAACCAAAGAGATGTTTGAAATCTCCACCTCGCTGTCTGCGATTGGTGCAGAGACACTTTTTTCAGGTGGTGGTAGAGCTGGAGCTGTGTGTGTGACAGTCACATTCGCTGACTGTCTAGGACCTTCACTGGAATGGTTGTCAGATTGAAAAGAAACAGGCACAAACTCATAGCTGGAAAAGCCACCGCGGCTTTTAAATAGCTCGTGTAGGTGGTCAGTCAAGTTACTGAGGTGACTGAAAGTCAGCATAACTGCAGTTCCATTAGGGCATGGCAAGCCTGCTGCACTTCGTGAGTGAGAATCAAACACTCCGTACCGCCCTGATCTGTCACGGAACACTGCAATGCATTCTGGAGATACAACGATGATAGCATGGCTGACATCAATTGACAGGCACTGAAGTTGTTGGGCAAGAGTCAACCATCCAACAGAGCGGTCTTCTTGAGCTCTTAGGCATCCACACCTCACGGTTGACATACACACATTGTAGAGATTTGTGTCCGTTAGAACTTGCTTTGGCATTTCCTCCACTGTCAGGTTAGGGTTTATGAATGTCTCATCCAACATAAGCTGGGTTTTGATCCCAACATAGAGTGAATCTCCCTTCGCTAGCACTTTGTCAAGGAAGGTTGTGTTGAACTGTGAACCTTCGTTGTGGTAGGCCAGAAATGTGAGCGCCATACAGCTGCACTGATGATTTCTTGAGAATATGTTGTACCTCTTATCACCTTGGCAATGAGTTGCTCTCACAGACTGAATTCGTTGACGTCTGTTGCCGTTTGGCTTCTCAATCTTGGCGTCAATATGGAGGGAAAAAAAATCACTTACCTTTTTAGCTGGAGAACGGGAGCAGGAGGGTGCATCATCGCCCATCCAAGCATTTCTTGGTTGTGGTGGTGTCTGTATTTTGGGAACCTATTGACACAATGCCAATTTAATTCATTAAGGTTTACATTATGTCAAACATTGCAACCACTAGACAATTAAAAACATGAATATTCAGTTGCCAAAATTACCTTTTGAGTTGGAGAACGTGAGGGGCTAG
>NW_027175931.1:15779122-15799122 GCF_023055335.1 Clinocottus analis | reverse complement strand
AGAGAGGAGGAGAGAGATGGAGAAAGGGGGCGAAAGAGAGAGGGAGAGAGATCACACCATCACCAACCCACAGTGCATTAAAATCCATCAGATGAAAAGAGGAGGAAGAGAGAAAGCGGAAGAGGAGGGGGGGAGATTAAAACACACACACACACACACGAAAAAACGCACTCGCACAACACAAGAACCAGGCACACACAAAATGGCGGGAAAAAGAGAGGCCTTTGGGAGGAGCAGAAGAGGGAGAAGGCAGTGTTGAAACAATTATCAGCCATCTTTTAACCAAAGCTGCTCATTGTCAAAAATCACAACATTGCAAAGTCAAGCCAAAACTTCAGTTAGTATGTTTAAATAACCAAAAAAATATTTAAATCCATAAGTCAGTCACAACAGATATGAATAAAATCAGCAAGCAGAACAACCCACAGTGCATAAAACATTTAAATCCGTCTGAGTAAAATCATATAAAACATCCTTATATTTTAAGCCATTTTGTGAGGTCTAACAAAAAGCTAGCCAAATGTGATGATCAAAATCATCATTCCTCTGCTCTCCTCTCCAAGGCTGCAGTTGGTTTGTTTTAATTAAATCAAATGAATGTCCATGTTTAAATCCATGTGTGTGTGTGTGTGTGTGTGTGTGTGTGTGTGTGTGTGTGTGTGTGTGTGTGTGTGTGTGTGTGTGTGTGTGTGTGTTAGTCACAATCAGTCCTAAAGATTAAAATCCATTGAAACATTCTTATATCTCAGCCTAGTACAACCTAAAAACACTGAGACTAAACAGTTCAGGTAGCTAGCTAGTTAGCTAAATATGTAGTTCATGAGTCAACAGCCACTCACCTTAGACAGGAGTCGAAGAGGCTGGAAGGAGATGCTGCAAAGCACTTAACCAAAAGCCAAATAAAAAAAGAGCCAATCAGACTTCTTCTATGGGAAGAGCCTTATCAGATTCGTTGTGTCGTCTATTTCCCCCCAGCAACAGCAGACTCATTGGGTAAAAGGTCAAGTTCTTTTTTTTTTACCTGAATTTGTACTGATTGGATTGACCTTTCACCCAATGAGTCTGCTCTTGCTGGGGGGAAATAGACAACACATGAAGGTGCTGTTCCTGTCTGCCAAAGAGGGGGATATGAAAAAAAAAAATCATACTTACGTTCCCTTAGGTCTTAAATATGCGCGTACACACGCGAACGTAATAACGTGCGCTATGGCCGTTCATGCACGCACGCCCACATGGACACACCCAGTCAGTTAGCTTTGTCTAACACAACGCTAACTTCATGTTAGCAATCAGATTAACTTCTCTGTCTCTCCACTTTGTTCACCTGACCGTAATTACACACACACGCGCGCGCACTTACACACACACACACACACACACACACACAGTCAGCCATTTTCCTGTGTGTGTGTGTCTTTGTGTCTGTTTTTGTGTGTGTGTGTCTGTTTGTGTGTGTGTTTGTGTGTACATGTGTCTGTTTGTGTGAGACAGACATAGAGAGAGACAGAAGTCATCTGTGTTGTGTGTGCGTGTGTAAGTGTCTGCGTGTCTGTTAAACTGCCCTAATGAGAACACCTGTGGGTTGCTAGATCAAAGGTTGCCATGGTGATGACTTCAAAGGGACTTCCTTACGCTGAGCTTAATAGACCTAAATGCTGTGGAACTCCTTTCAAACTATTTTAAAAAAAATGGTACTTTAAAAGCCACTATTGCTTCGATATCGCATATTGAGCGTTAGGAAGACCTGATAAACAGATACTGTGACTGGCGAGTCTGTACGATAAAACATGTGTCTGTACGGGCGATTTACAAATCAGGTACGAGCTTTAGGGGAGACGTGGCTTTGGAGGGAGATTTAACATGGCGGCGGATGGCAGAGCGAGGTGGACTTGCTCTCACATTCAGTCCGATTTCAAGACGTCTGAGTCCGTTGGATTCCTATCGACCACAGTTTATGACAGAAGACAAGATTTCCAACGTTTCTATCCAACAATGGTGTATGAAGAGTGAACATTGTGGGAGTAAAGACAAAATACGTTTTTTTTTTTTAACAGTTTCTGTCGCTTCTTCTCACTCTGTTAATTGGTGCTCCACCCTCTACGAACATTTCGTGAAATTTTTTTTATGTTTTTTGCATTTTTCGGGAAAACGTACGGGCGAATCTCTTAGAAAAGTCATAGCTCACGATTCCCGCGCAAACCGCACGTTTCGATGTATTTTTTGCGCATGTGCTGGCAACGCTCTGGGAGGAGTAGTGGTTTGACTATAAGAAGAATAATAATAATAACTAGAAAATTTCGCAAGAAATTTTGAAAGTGTGGCTACTACTGCCGTAAGACGTCGCAATATATAGCTTTTGTTTCTGACGCCCGTCTCTCCTCCAAAGCACTTGAGTTGGTTTGTGTGTTAAACTGATTGGCTGATATGAAGCACCTGTGTGCTGCCGTCGTCATGGTGACCAAGTGAGCGCCAGCAGACTGATTAGAGGCAGACTGGACTGTGGACTTAAGGAAACAAACTACTGAACGTCCTGAACACACACAAACATATATGAAATATCATATGACCTTATTAATGATCACAGTGTTGACAACTACACAATATAAAACACACGTAAACGTCTTTGTGTGTGTGTGTTTGTGTGTGTGTGTTTGTGTATGTGTTTGTTTGTTTGTGTGTGTGTATGTGTGTCTGTGCGTCTGTGTGTGTGAGACAAACAGACAGAGAGACAGAAGTCATCTGTGTTGTGTGTGCGTGTGTAAGTGTCTGTGTGTCTGTTAAACTGCCCTAACGAGAACACCTGTGGGTCGTTAGATCAAAGGTTGCCATGGTGATGACTTCAAAGGGACTTCCTTACGCTGAGCTTAATAGACCTAAATACTGTGGAACTCCTTTCAAACTATTTTAAAAAAATGGTACTTTAAAAGCCACTATTGCTTCGATATCGCATATTGAGCGTTAGGAAGACCTGATGAACAGATACTGTGACTGGCGAGTCTGTACGATAAAACATGTGTCTGTACGGGCGATTTACAAATCAGGTACGAGCTTCAGGGGAGACGTGGCTTTGGAGGGAGATTTAACATGGCGGCGGATGGCAGAGCGAGGTGGACTTGCTCTCACATTCAGTCCGATTTCAAGACGTCTGAGTCTGTTGGATTCCTATCGACCGCAGTTTATGACAGAAGACAAGATTTCCAACGTTTCTATCCAACAATGGTGTATGAAGAGTGAACATTGTGGGAGTAAAGACAAAATACGTTTTATTTTTTTAACAGTTTCTGTCGCTTCTTCTCACTCTGTTAATTGGCGCGCCACCCTCTACGAACGTTTCGTGAATTTTTTTTTATGTTTTTTGCATTTTTCGGGAAAACGGCCGGGCGAATCTCTTAGAAAAGTCATACCTCACGATTCCCGCGCAAACCGCACGTTTCGATGTAATTTTTGCGCATGTGCTGGCAACGCTCTGGGAGGAGTAGTGGTTTGACTATAAGAAGAATAATAATAATAATAATAATAAGCCCGCAGGAGAACATGAAGTGTGCTTCCAGCATGGGGTCTATGACCCCATGCGGCTGAAGCCACACTTAATAAGCCCGCAGGAGAACATGAAGTGTGCTTGCAGCATGGGGTCTCTGACCCCATGCGGCTGAAGCCACACTTAATAAAGTTAATGTTTAATCATTTCCTGGAGGTTGAAGGGTTGATGACCCTGCTTCATCATGCTAAACCCTCCAAAAAGAGGAATTAGTCATTAGAAGCAGTAGAGGACTTATACGTGTCGTATAGTCTTATGTTTGACTTTTCTACATTCACAAAGGAGAAACCCTAAACAGTTGCTGTTGTGGTAGAAATCAATATAATTTTGCTAATTCATTCAGTTTTGTAGGTAATATTTTAAATAGTTATCTCCACCATCTGCAAGTCTGGAAGGGATAATGCGCTCAATTGTGTGTGTGTGTGTCTGTGTGTGTGTCTGTGTGTGTGTGTGTGTGTGTGTGTGTGTGTGTGTCTGTGTGTGTGTGTGTATATGTCTGTCCATATTAAACCTCCTATAGTGCTGGACCCATCTGCACTTGTGTGGCTGTGAGCTCAAGGATTTCTCATGGTTAAGGTGATTCACGAATTGTCATATTGTCATTGACTGCCAACTCCTCAGCTATCTTAACGGGCTGGTTGGAGCTGCAAGTGAAGCTAAATACAAGCCTGACCCAGTCTGTTGTAGGCCATATCTTGACCCTAGTTGTGCCTCAAACACTGACATGCATCGAAATAGTTTGGCCTCACTTAAACAAAAGGGAGCTTCGGCAGCTTAATTCCACTTCTGATCCACTAAAGTTAGGGACAGTACACATGAGGCAATACATGCACATGCATTATCTTCAATGCCATCTTGACAGTAAGGGACCTTGAAGCAGTTTGTTTGAAATGATGGTGCTTTTCTTGCCACTGTCGCTCATGGGGAAATGATGGGTCTCTGTAATTACAGAATACCATTATGATCATTTTTGTTATGATTTGACGCCATATAAATCATATACTCTTGACTTAAGTGCTTTCATTCTTTTTGAAAAAAGGCAGGACACATTTTTAATCTGCAAATAAGCCCCTTTCCTCTGGCACTCAAAATGTCTCCAGGTAGAGTTCCACCCAATCTCCATTTGGGTTAAAAAATATTGTATATTAAATTGAAATATGTATCGAGTTACATTATCATCAAACAAACAAAGGTTATTTGTAAGCTTAATAGCCCAGCAGCAACAGAGGTATTGTCTTAGGATGACACATATTATGCAACATTTAGTATCATATACTGGGTATTTGGTACTCTCAGACGAGTGTAATTGTCTCACATGTACTCTTAACTCAAGTTAAGAAAAAATGCAGAATATATTTCACACAAAGAAATCTGACTTTTTGTTTCCACACCAATTATTTTTCAGCTTTACAGTTAAAGGGTTTGGGGTTTGAGGAAGGGTTGTGGTACATCATTTTAATTCTGGCTTATTTGACTTTTCCATTATTCATTCACTTACTTTACTGTAAAAAAAAAAGTGTCATTATATTTTCACAACAACTGGTTACTGCCTTTAAATAAATTACACTTAAGTAAAGTACATGTCAATGCTGCTTGCTACAGTATGGAAGTGATACATGTCCTGTGCTCCTCTAATCAAAATGACACCTGAACATAATTTCATAATTTAAATCCGAGCCCTCCTCTCAACTCAGGAAAGCCCTCTCCCCTCCAACAAGAGGCTGTGAATAGCATCATTGTGAGGCTGCGACTACAATTACAGCTTCTAAATTCAGCATTGCTGTAATCAGGCCCTCTGGTTCTGTGTGATTTAAATACGTATGGCTTGTGTCCAATGTCTCCTGTGCCAAACACAAGTGTTTGTTGTAATTGACCATACAAGCCTTTTCTCCCCTTTTCTCTGCTAATTTCATAAGTGCTATTTTTAAAATGTCAATTATAAAGCAGATTAATGTGTCTTAATGTGAGATTAGATCCATTTTGGCACAAATCATAGGGCAATCACATTGGTTTGATTACATTTCTGCCGTTATGATCGTGTATAAAAGGCCTTTCTGCTCCAGTTTTACAGCGCATCAGCTGAAAGGGTACACTGGCGGTTCTGAATGTTATTCAACCAAACATGCTGCAATTGTGGACATGGCTCCTTATTGATTAAGGCATTTTAGAGGAGTTTTTATTTATTTGCCCAACACACACTCCTACACACTCACACACACCTTTGTAACAACTCTGAATGAGAAACAAGGTGTTGATGTTGTCATCCCAGAGAGGGTGGACTTATTCCGCAGCTGAGGCCGAATAGAAAGAGGTAGCCGGCATCCAGGACACTATTTAGAAACCAATTACTTCAACGCTTCTCAAATTGATTTCATTTGCCTCTGCTGCCAGGCTCTTTCTTGTTCTCCTCCTCTTTCAATGTTTTCTATTTCTATGTTTTGGTGGAGTGCTTTTTCTATTCTTTCTTCTTCTGTTGCCTCTTTCCCGAAACCGAAAAAAAAACAAGGCCTGATAACAATCAGCTTCATGTTTGTCTTAGGAAGGATGCAAGCAGCAGAATAATAATTTCAAATCATAAAGATAATGGCATTGGTTGGTTACGATAAGATGCTGCTGCTTGTGGTGTTTACTCGGGCAGTGCATGTTTGTATGTTTAACCCCTCGCGTATGTGGACACATTTATGAGCTTGTGCCTATTTGTTGGTTATGTTATTGTGTATGTTTTGCCCCTGGTTCAGTTTACCTCTGTGCTAAGCCTTTGCTGCTTTCATGTGATCACATGACTGGATAGAAAACACATTTATAAATTAAATAGACACTGTTTTAAGCATCACGCTTTACTCTCTCTCTCTCTCTCTCTCTCTCTCTCTCTCTCTCTCTCTCTCTCTCTCTCTCTCTCTCTCTCTGTCTCTCTCTCTCTTTCTCTCTATTTATCTACTTTGGTAATATTACCAAAAAAAAGTTTGGATGTTAAGGAATTACTGGTGACATAAATGCCAAACCACTTTGTAAACCATCACATTGGGCTTTTATTGTGAAGGAGAATAGGACCAGTATTAATTAGGCTTTTGTAGAAACGAACCAAAGATTCACCCCGAGTGGTTTGGTGTGATGGGATCTTACTATGTCTTCCTCCACTCGCGGACGGGGCATGTCTACAGGATGACACGTGTGCTGCTATTGTGACAAAACAATAAAAAAAACAATTGTATATTTAGGTAGCACATTATAATAGGTGCACACTATTTAGTATTAGTAAAGCATGAATAAACTATGAACTAATCATTTATAAAGCATTAATCCAACATGAATACTCATCAGTAACTCATTAGTAACTCATCCATAAAGTTGTAAATGAATAGCTCTTTATTAATTAGCTAGGGTTTCATACTTTATATATGATTGATTCCCCATTTGTAAATGAATTATTTGGGACTTATGCATGATTAATAAGAACATTTGTAAAGTGTTAGTAAATGATTTAAAAAAATGCTGCAATTAATGACTAATTCAGGTAGTTACTACTTGTTAAGTCACCAGTTACTACTAGTTAGTTAAGCATTAGTTAGGGATGTTCTGTGACCTATATCTAAAGTGTAGACTATGTATGCTTTACAAAGCATTAGCACAAGCACAAAGCACTAGTTACTACTCAATTATTCACTGGTTACTACAAGTGAGTTAACCATGTTCTGAAGTAATGACTAGCAAGGGAAATAGTCACAACACAAAGTGATAAAGAACATATTAATATTTAATGCAAGATGCAAACAATGTGCTTGTGAGAAGATACTTATCAGCCATTCCAAACAGATTGTCCTGCAGGAGAACATGGCTGGACATAGAACATTTATAAATGTACAACTGTACTGTTAATATCAAAAGGACATTAAAACTCGGTAATCTGATATAAAAGTGTAAACAAGGCTGTATACAAATCAAAAGTGCCAACAATGGATCATAGAAAAGTGCAATTATAACTGTGTTTATGGATGAGTTACTAATGAGTATTTATGTTGGATTAATGCTTTATGGCTGATTAATTCATGGTTTATTCATGCTTTACTATGCTAAATAGTGTGCACTTATTATAAAGTGCTACCTATATATTTAGTATTGAATCACAAAAGAAGGTATCTGAAGACATTTCCTCAATGAGTGACAGTGGCTAGAACAACTCCATCCAAGCAAACTGCTAAAAAAAAATACCACGTGTACGCTTCAAATAAAGCATGCATCTTTTCACCTTTAAAACTGGGGCCACACGATCTAATGTAGTCATCAGTTACAGAAAAAAGTTTGTCAAAAAACCACTCCTATTTTATAATCCACAACTGTGGCGTAGGTCTGTAGTTTATGTCAGCCATCTTTGTGTTCACTGTGACACTAATCGGGGGCTGTGCGCTACTTTGTTTTTTGGATTTAATCTAAAGTGGGAAAATGAGAAAATGACACTTATATGTCTGGTCCTTCCCTCCTCTAGGAGACTAACTCACTGAGAGAAGATGGTGTGGCAGCTCCAGGAGACAGACCATTACTTAACAGAGCTAGTTACTAGAGTAGTAGTCACTTCCTGTTGTTGTCATCATGCAGGTCAGACCCAGCGCTCCAGCAGCCGGCTGGGACTCCTGTCGCTGGCTTTGTGCTTGCTAAATTTCAGTTGCTACAAATCTGGCTTTTCTTAAACTTTTGACTTCTTTTTAGACATCATATCCAAGAAACTAATCGCATGGTACCGTGCTGCGAACAGATCGGGTCCGATCTACATCCAGGACATGTTAAAACCGTACACATCAGCTCGTTTACTCTACTCAGCTTCTGCCAATCGGCTTGTAGCTCCATCACTGCGAACCAAACACTCAACAAAGTCACGACTGTTAACTGTCCTGGCTCCTCGATGGTGGAAAGAGCTCCACGTTGACATCAGGACAGCAGAAAGTGTCTACATCTTCCATCGCAAACTAAAAACACATCTTTTTCGACTACACCTTGAATAAGGAAGGTAGCGCAGTAGTAGCACTTTAGTAGCACTTACATGTCTCCTACTGATAGCACCTTGTAGTTTGACTTCATTGAAGAAATTGTACTTTCCTGATTCTTGTTCTTCTGAGTTTGTACTCACGGTTGAATGCACTTCTTGTAAGTTGCTTTGGATAAAAGCGTCAGCTAAAATGAATTGTAATGTATGAGTTTGTAACAACACACACACACACAAACACACACATTTACACGCAAAGTGACAATGTGCCGATTGAGCTGTTTGATGGTTTGTGGATTCGTCGAGGAGGCTGAGCTCAACACCTTAGAGACTAAACAGCCTGAGAGAGAAGGATGGAGCTTAATTGATGATCAAACACCCACCAGGTGTAAATGGCTGTTTTCGCTTCATCTGTGTATGTGTGTGAACGAGTTTCTCCACATGCACCTTTTGTTCTTTGCACACTCAGTACAAGTGAGTGTCTAGATACATGGCTTTCCGTGTGTGTGTGTGTGTGTGTGTGTGTGTCTGTGTCTGTGTGTGTGCGTGCTTGTGTGTGTGTGCACTTGCAGTATTTCCATAGAGGCCGGAACAGGAGATTTCAAAGACTTGTAGCGGCTCCATTCAGCGCTGCATCTTTCATATTGACCTCAGGGTGACAGGAGGACACAACAACACATGCTCCAGTCCGTGCCACCAAGATGAAAGCAGGGACACCATACACATTGTGAGCAATCACCTTCAACAATGGGCTCTTCAAACTGTTGTGAAATTCAAATCCACCCTTAGCACACTTGTGCACACAAACACCTCTTTCATTCGGTAGTGAGCACCATATAACATTATCTCCATATCAGTTAGTAATAGAAAATAACTAAAAGCATGTGAAATGCAAGACGGAAAGAAAACTGAATCCTAATGAAATGTAACGCCGCAGAAGCTGACTCGCACTGTGTTTAACAGCAACAGTATGCAGACCACAATCCTATTCTTTTTAATGTGAGCCACACCACTGATTGCTTGTTGCGGGGCAGGTGTGGGCTTGTCCATCAAAATAATAGGTGACATCTATGAAATTAGGGAGAGATATCACACTGTGAATCTTGCAGTCTCACTCACAAGTGAAATAATAGAGGATTGAGAATACGTCTGATTTGTTTAATATGTACATTTCCTGAAATGTTGGCCAATCACCAGCTTGTACAAAGTACTTGTGGTCACACAGACAGTGATAAAAAAGCAAACATGGGGCTAAAGTTCAACTTAAAGGATAGGTATCTTCTGACGTATTTTCATAGAATACAAAGTTGAAACATACGTCAGTGTAGTGTAGCGTATCTGTTGGGGGGGCGGAGGGCGGGGGGGGATGTTTGGGCAGGAGCCTTGCTTTCTTTCTTTTTTTTTACAACTACCAACAGTTATACCTTCAAGGAACTTAATGTATCGTCAAATAACGAAACATAAAGGGTAAACTGTTGCGGAACCTTTCTGAAACAACGAAGCCTCTCAAACAGAGCCATCTGCCGCAGCAAGTTGTGGCAACTCTCTCCAAAACAGAGGAAGCTGCAGCGGGTGTAGTGGCAGTCAGAGGCGTCTCTAGGATTTTGACACATCCGGGGCTTAGCCTTGAAAAGTATAGCAGATGAAATTTTTAGGCATAGAAGCACTCTTCACATACCCTACACAGGTACCTGCTCTTCTGGACTGAATTGAATTGAGGCATTTCATGAAAAAGAAAATAAACAAGATGGTTGGACGTTATACCCTCACATTAACTTTAGCTTCTTTCCCCTCCAGAAGAAGACCAAGCTTCATTATTTGTAGTTACACAATTCTCACACACTTCAATTGCATTTACAGACAGATGCTAATAATAACAGAACGTTTTTTTCTCATGTAATATCAACTAGCAGCGACATCCCTCTAGTAGTTCCAGCTGCAGCACTCGTTTCGAAATACTACATTTTTAAATAATTTCTATTCCCATTACCTCTTTAATTCCTGACCACCTTTGGGCGGAAAACATCGAAATCTTTTTTTGTAACATCTTGTTGTGCTGCTAACCAAAGACAGCAGCTCGCTGTTGTGAAGTGCGTCTGCTGCCTGACGCTGTTTTTGGGTGAATGACGTCTCGTGCGACCTGGAGGTGTTAGTGCCAAAGCCAAAGTAGTGGCTTTTAAAATATATACATATATATATTTATAATTGTTACTCAAACCTGTCCAAAAACATTGTGCAAGCATCCACATGAGATAACCATAATTTGAGTATGTGATCTTTAAATAATAAAAATAATAAATATATATATATTTTTTTTTTTGGAAAATTAATATTCGGGGCTAATTAAAGCCTAGGGACGCCACTGGTGGCAGCTGCCTCAAACAGTAGAAACTGCCGCAAAAACTAGTGGCAATTCGTAGTGGCAACTCGTAAGTGCCTTCTTCTCTCCACAACTATCTGGGCGACCCCCAGAAATGATCTCCTGACCCGCAGGTTGAGAGCCACTGCTCAAACTATCCCTTATTATTGTTCTTGTATTTACAGCTTTTGTGGCCAAAGCACTCTCATACGGCACGAAAAACCTTCTCTGTCATCCATCAGTCTGATGCAGTCTCAGCTTCAGACTGTTTCTTCCGGGCTGTCAATAACATTGGTCTCTCGGCGTGCCACCAAATGCGTCTCGGAGTCGGGGCAGGAGCCTTGCTACCTCCACCAGCAGCAACTCTCCTGCTCTAATATTTCAACAAACAAAGGCAACGCCTCCCATGACACTCCTCATCAAACCAAAGCCCTCAGTGTTCTCCCTGTCTAATGCTCTGCGCTCGTACCCTGAAGATGATCAAAGTGCTATTTTTCTAAATTCAGGCTTTTTAACTTCAACAGTCTTAGAAGGGATGAGGCAGATCATACTAAGATGATGAGAGAGGGAGAGATTGTGTGTGTGTGTGTGTGTGTGTGTGTGTGTGTGTGTGTGTGTGTGTGTGTGTGTGTGTGTGTGTGCGCGCGTGCGTGTGTAAAGGGGGACGATACAACATCTTTGTACTCTCTTCTTGTTTTTTTCTTTTTCTTCCGAGCTCTCACACTGGGCCTGCAGCTAGGTCAGCTCCATTACCAATCCACCGGCCGGCAAATATTTAAAACAAATTGAATCGCACACCCAATACCCATCACAATTACGGCAGGCACAATAACTAAATTAGCAATTCAACACAATAATTGGAAATGCGGCTTGCCTGGACCCGCAGGTCTCCCCGGAGGGCTGGCTGATCTGTGGAGGCACGTCAAGCCCGCTAATTCCACAGCTAATTACTGATGCACGGCGGAATGAAGTTGTTTGTCTCCCAAATACCATTTTCAGTTCATGGCGAGGAACCCGGGACCGTGCTGAGATAGACAAAAACAACAAAGAAGTGAAACACAAGAGTGTGGTCATGCTTGTTTTTTTCTCCCTTCCTCGTTGTCATCTCGTTCATTTGTTGTTCATTTGTCTGTGTGCACAAGTTTCCCTTTACTTCCTGATGAAGAACATCAGGGTGTGTTGGCGTTAAAAAAGGCTGATGAAGGCAGAATGCTGCCAATATTTAAGAATTGATCAAGTGAAACGTAATGAAAAAGTCACAGTGGGCTGTTCTGTGTCTGCGTTCCTATTGCTCGGCTTTAAGAGCAGAATTAGTTTTTGGAGGTCGTAGTCCGCTGGAGGCATGAGCAGTGTGGGGCTCCCTTTTTACGTTCCTTAACCCTTGGATGTTTTCATCATTTTACACTTACTTTATACTTACTCATAACGTTGTCAATACGTGCCATTACTTTATTTCTAAGGTAACCTACTCGCAAAACAATGCACCCTTTATTGATCTGACCTGAGAATGATGAGAATAAGACGCTCCATCCTCAGATGTGATCTTTATTTTGGAAATACTACTACTTTATTTTGGAAATATTACTAAAGATGCGATTGTGTATTCTTTCTACGAACGAAAATGTATCACATGCAAATAATTTTAAAAATGCGGTAATCACACAGAAAAGATCATAGAGGCCTTAAGGTTGAAGATGAATCATATGTGTCTATCTAAGCACTGAACAGCTTACATTTACAGCGTCCCACATGAACGCTTTCTGACTATAATCCAGGTTTGATTGCTGGTGTAACTATACAGACGTTATATTGATTGTGCGACGTAAACCTCAGACAAGGTACTTATTGGGTAAATCAGCTTTTTTGCTGCCGTTGATGAATATTCTCACCCTCCCAAACAGACAGTTCCATATTTACCCCCACTGTACGTATGATTGCTCGTGCTGCAGAGGTAAGAAAGTATGCAGGGTTTGAACTTTCTCTCTCAAACTCTCTTTTTTCAGTCTTTCGACCAGTCATTTGCAACATTTTCAGGTCACGACCGCCAGAATACACAGGTTGATACTTGTGTGCTGAGGACAATTTAAATGTATTATGTGTTAGGTGACTTTTTCTCTCATTTTACCTGCCGTCAGAAACGTGAAGATGGACGACATGGCAGCTCATGGCATTGCCAGAACAAATGGCGACTGGGTCCGCCCACTTACTGTCAAAAATAAATCTTCCATAGCAAAGCGCTGTTCTGCTTGCTTAGTCAATGCACAAAACCGTCTGCATTTGCTTCAAAACGATCCGTTTTCTCTTGATAAGCTTATGTCAACAGTTTCTTTCGGTGTGCACTTCCTTCAGTGTGGACCGATTTTCCCGAGATAGTTGTTGCTCAAGTTCCACTAATGTTCACCACCTTCACTGTGTACAAGCCACACCAGCTTAGTAGGCTCCGTGTGCAGTTCCTCAGCACGCAGCGTTTCCGTTAGCGAAGTAAGCTAGCATGGCGTGCAGTGTAGCTTTCTGTTTGTTGATCGAGTGGCGAAAGAGAGAGGGAGAGAGGGAGAGAGAGAGAGAGAGAGTGGCAGGCAACAGACAAGCAAGCTCAGTTTTAAGCTTCGAGAACAGGCAGGTTTTGCTCGCGGAGTGATGTAAAAGCGCTCGTTAAAGTAAATTATGCTACCCTTTCCTGTCAACAAGTCGCCTGGGACGATCGCTGCAGCAGTTGCAGCCGCAGTTGCAGTTGCATCTTTGTTTTCTGAATGTAAACGTCGACTGGAACAGTGAAGCGTATACTGCCCCATCAGTTCCAGAAGAGAGTGCTGATGCCAACAGCTGGCATCGGCGCTCAGGGTACTTACGGTACCTCAAAAAAATAGGCAGGTTTTGATATTTTAGTACCGAAAGGTACTGTAAGTATCGGTTCTCGTGACATCCCTAGTTTGAACACACATCACACAACCTAGTTTGTTCAACACATACAAGCCTTCATGCATCAAGAATTATTTGTGACTGGTGGAAAACATCCAAAAAACCTGAGTAGCATTCAATCAAAATGCTAAACAAAGTGTCACACTTACTGTGGACCACTCCCTCCGATTCTGAGACTACTTATTAAGGTGATTTAGAGACCAACCAAAGGGCTACATTTGCTAAATATTCCTACAGATTGCTGAATGACATTTAAACTTTACATCACTTCTTTATCATAGCTATCAGACTTAACATGTACTCTGCAGCATCATTACATTATTCAACAGGGGAGCTTCACAGAAGCACAAATCTGCATGTTTACATTACTGTGAACTGCATGCACGCCACGCTGAAACGACTCGCAGAGCTCTAAAGTCACAACTCGATAAAATGATTACTTTAGATGTAAATGAGGAGTTCAGATGAGGACTAGACTGTAATCTGACAGAAGCATACAGGAGTACAACGGTGGTGTTGGGCAGGAGCGGAGCGGGCGGGGGGGGGGGTCTTGTCATTGGGGTTTCCAGGCGCGAATTAGTGGCCAAATTGACCATGTCGCCGCATCAGAATTTCGTTGCCAATCAGCCTTGAACATTAACGACAGTGCAAGAAAACGAATACGTACGAGCGAGCCGCATGAACGGACAGGGGGGTTGTGGGCCGGGTGATTGAGGCTGCCGCTAATTTGGATCCTGTCCTCGTAGCCCTGCTAACTAATCCTCCCCATCTCTATTTATCCTCTCAAAATCTCATCGGGGGAAGCGAGCGTATATTAACAGCTGGAGCTATCTGAAGGGCTCCCTTTTGAGATGTTGCTCGGCTCGCCGACGGAGAGCTTAGCCACAGCTAAGACCGGCCGGTGACACTTCCAATTGAACGTATAGATTTGTTGCAGAGTTTGAGGGTCTAAGGATGGCATGATAGCCTAATCTGATTGCTTCGGGGCTGGAGGGGGTGGGAGGGGAGGCCAAGTTATGGATTCATGCAAGAGGAACATAGACAACAAACACTATGACCCTAAACTGTCATTGTCGGGCTGGATGTGCTGTCAGCAGAGTCAGTGAGTAAGTTGATCCAGGGCCTGAGCTGCAGCTCACTGAGCTCACTGCGCTGAGCCTGATGAGTGGAAAAGTTGAGGAAGACAGTCCCAAGACTTTGTACTGTCATATAGTATGCTGGAGTCTGTAAAACCGACTCAACATGAGAGTTTGATCAGATAAAACTATGTGGCCAATGATGTTGAATCAGTTTTGGTCCTTTGTGATGCAATTGGATACAAATTTATGATTGAAAATACATATTTAGTAGCACTTTCTGCAAGGACCATGTCCATAATGCATTACTAATATACTAATAATATGTTATAATATGCCTACAGCACTGTATTTTCAGATGCAACTGTACCAGGGCAACAAAATGCAGTTTCGTCCCCTGACCAGAAGTGCAGAGTAGCAGTGCAACGTGCTGGATAAATAAAGGTATGAATAACAGATCAATAATATAACAGTATGATCAGTAAAAGTAGAGCTTTCAATCATATCACATATTACAGTTTAAGCATTACTAATTATAACATATAAATAACACATAAACAACACATAAAGATTTTAGAATAATCATACGTCATGATTGCTGTTCACTTGCTGACATTGTTTTACAAGGATCAGAGTGTATTATAATTCACATAGATGTATTATTTTCTAATAATGTTACAATGCATTATTTTCACTATTATATTGCATTTGGAAGTTTTTGCTTTCAGTAAAGTGAAAAACTATCATATCACACACATTAAGTAAAGCATAGTTGGTTTCTAAATACAGGAAGACATCTGATAGTCTTACTCTGTGTCCTCACTGAAAAAGCTGTTTGAGTAGAATACATGGGATTGTTCATCTCTTTGAAAGGTTGTGTTTCTTTACCTTTGACGTGTGTCACCTCTTCCTCTATGGTTGACGAGAACCTGTTCAAACCTTCTCCGGTTCTGCAGGCCTCTCATCCACGTGGACTTAAAGGCTGAGCATCACAGTTCATTCTTATGGAAGCCCATTTCCGCCAGTAAAATAAAAAAATGATGAGATAAAAAGTCATAATTATGAGTTAGAAAGTCGTCATTTTCTTTTACTCGTAGGAATGGGCTTCCATACATTCTTGACCCGTAAAACAACAAACAGTTGACAAAACTGTGTCACTTGGGACGCTTGATTTTTCTGGAGCTTCTAATTACATCACATGGTTCTCTTCAGCAGAGAACTGGACTAGTGTGTAAAACGTGGGCCACAGTTTATCTGACACTCTCAGAGGTCACACCATTCAAAGTGAACACATGTGCGTGTAGTGTATTGCTTTGTCACACGTGTAAGAGACATTGAGGTAAACCAGAGTGTAATGGGTGCAGTAACTAAGACTACAGATGTTAGAAAGAACATAAACTTTAGTTATTGAAGAAGGCAGCCATTAATGTAATCTTTCATAGTAAAACTGCCACATCTATATTTCATAGTCTTGGATGTAGTTTTTAAATGCTGTCATTTCAATTATGTCTCAGAGCTTTTTCAACTTTACAATTCTGTGTGAAAACAATGACCAGCTCCACTAATCCTATCCCTGAACAACTGCATTGACCTTCAGAGTCCTCTTTCCTGTGACCAAACACAGACACCAACAAGGTCACCAAGGTCACAGACCGTCTCATTTCAAACAACGTCCCGGATAGAGGAGCAAGCTATTTGCTCAACCCAATTCAGAGAGTCCCCCTACACACACACACACACACACACACACACACACACACACACACACACACACACACACACACACACACACACACACACACACACACACACACATACAGCACCCTATCTTCTGCTATTCCCTCTCCACTGATTAAAATAACCTCCACTCCCATCAGGGAGGAGTCAAGCTATTTTAGAAATAAATATTCCCTCGGCGGACGGACGGGACAGACTGAGATCTGTGTGTGTGTGTGTGTGTGTGTGTGTGTGTGTGTGTGTGTGTGTGTGTGCGTAGGTAACCTAGTGTGCTGATTCTCAGCTGTGTCCCCCTGATGCCTTATCTCTCCCCAACCCACCCTTCTTGCAACATACACACACGCGTGAGTCTTTATCACGACCTGACACTTGGGCTCGGGCTGATAATCAGAGCAGCCCCCCCCCCCCCCCCCACCTGCCCCCCCCTCCACCTCCCCCCGGTTTCTCCCCTTCCACTGAGGGAAGAGGCGCATTCTAATCTCAACTGTTGCATATCTAATACTAATTGGAATCCTGCAACTGGGTCACTCTCATTGTTTTTCAAGTATTGTCAAGTTGGGGGGGTGGATGGTGGGAGGGGGGTTGGGGGGCATATGAAACAGAAATTACACCCCTCGCCCCCCCCTCCCCCCGCACCATCCCATCCCCTCTTTAGCTGGAGCGCCCTTGATTGGATCCTCTCGCTTACTCGTGTGTGTGTCTGAAACAGAGAGAGAGGAAGATACTGAGATCAAAGAAAACAGACACACACACACACACACACACACACCTGCTTTTCTCTGGTGGCCGCCGTCTAACACAACCCTGTCTGGTCCTAGAGGGGTGAAGGCCGGTGCTGCTCAGACACCCATCGGTGCTGAGCGGACATAAATTGTGAATGCTGACCCCTCCCGGGGGGTAAATTAAAATGAGTCTTTTGAAGGGGAACAAATATAATTTGTTTTATTTTCAAAAAGCGATATGAGGCACGTATATCTGACTCAGAGTATGGCTCGGCCTACAGTAAGTTACTCCTCATTTTCCTACGACAAGCAGCAGGGGCCAATTTCTGCTCAAAACATGCAAATACAAAGTAAACTTCTAGAATAATAAACAACTTTATTAGGTTTAAGCAACACAAATTCTGGTAAGATTTAGGAATAGGTTGAAAACTACTTAGGACCTTATTTAATTGTTTCTTTATTCTACTTTTTTGCTTTAATATTTATTAGGGTTTCCTTTGTAACTACATTTTGGACTTATTTTAAGTAACTTTAGGTAACTGAAGGTACTGAACAAACATACTGTAGGTGTTTAACCCAAAGCATTATCTTTTACTAAACCTGACCATAATGGTTAGGTTTCATCCTCCAGTGGTTAGGTTCAGACACATTGTGCTGTGAATAATTGTACTTGTGACAAATAAACATGACTTGACTTCAGATCACACACGGATATAAAGCAGGAACCAACAGGTTCTGGTAGAGCTGCAGTGTCTCACTGTGCCCGCTGTGCCCTCTGTGCTGCCGGCAGCCCGGTGCTCTGCCCAGTGGCCGCTGCTCGCCTCCATACATATGGAAACTCAAAGTGATTCAGGAGCTGCTGCCTGGTCTGCTGTGTATCCACTGACATGTTGCTTGTCAACTGAGGGGTCAGTACACCTGAGGGTAGGAAAAGCATTTAAGCAAAAGGAGAAAAATGCTGATTTCTAATATGCTAAGATATTCTCGTGCTTAAGGTCTTTACTGTAAAGCCCTTTCCTTTAAAATTATTGATGCTTGCAGCCTGCAGGCTGTCTCCGATGATTAATCGAGTAAAAAAGTCACAGTTGGCTGTTCTGTACCTGGGTCCCAATGCTGGAGAGCTGGGAGTCGGAAACCCTTTTGTTTTAAGGGGGCGTGGGATGATATGCTTGCAGTAAAACAGATAATCCACATCCACTAGAAGTCTCCATTCTCCTTGACAGAGGGATAATGCTCTGTACCTGCTGTTATATCTACTGCCATCATCTCTCTCAGATGTGATCGATGCTGCGGCTCACGCTTGCCATTTAACAGATATACACCATTAACTGTACCATGGCATCCAAATCTAACCGGAGGTGCTTTCCAAAGGCCAGTAAGTAAATTGAAATGTCTTTCTAAAGCTTGATCTTTAGTGGCCTTTAAATAGAAAAGAAATATCACGACACGAGAGAGAGAAAGAGAGAGATGAAGTGGAGGAGAAGCAGGCGGAGATAGTAAGAGCAGGAAGTGAGAGTTGTCATTTTCAATGAAGTCTGTGCAGGAAACAAGCGTAAAAAAAGTTGTGTGAAAGAGGTTGGATGCTGCTTTTGAGTGTCATCCTCCAATAAAGATGAAACAATATTCCTTAAGATGCAATGCAAATAGAACAAGAGCCAAGCCAAGCCACCAAGGCATGAGATTACACCCCGCGAGCTGATTTAATACACAGTCTGAAGCCTTGACACAACGGGGGTGTGACAAATATGCATCTCCAAAATGTGAATTACTCACTCGCAATTATTTAAAAACTTTTCAGAGCGCCAGCGCTGTGAATTTGAGCAGTTGTAATAAAAAGGTTTCAATAGGTTCACGCAGGCAGAGGACCAACTACATCGTGGATTTTGCACCAAGCAGTCTGCACGGTGGTGCAGCAAGAGAGGTCAGGGTTCGATTCCCGGTCTGGGAAGTGCTTGTGTGAGGAGTTTGCATTTCTCCCTGTGTCAGCGTGGGTTACCTCTGGGTTCTCTGGCTTCCTCACACAGTCCAAAGACATGAAGCGCAGGTTAAATGAAGGCTATGAATTGCCTGCAGTTGCGAATACGAACATGAATGGTTATCTGGCTGTCTTTATATTAGCCCTGGGATAGACTGGGGACTCTGCACCCTAAATAGGATGAGCTGTTCGGATCATGGAATGTAAATATACTGACAGATTTTGAAAGGGAGCTGCAGTTTGTCTAATCTCACAAAACATTGTTTAACTTTCTTAGAGAGTTTACAAAGCTCGACAACAGGTCTCTATTACATGTTGGTGTCAAACAGAAGATGACTTTTGGTTGGCTGAGATATTTTCAAATACAGAAACGGCATCAAATGGGAGCATTTTAACAGCAGCTTCAGGGGTGTTACTTCATCAAGGTTGATGAGACCAGCTTAGAGTTTCTGAAAGATATTTGTGTCCTAGGAAATGTCCTTTATTGTATTCACAAGTACATTTTGCAAGAAATACGCCTGCTGCCTGGATTCATGATAATTTACCTGGCCCTTCATCAGGGAGAGGTGATCGACGCTGCAAACACAACGCGAGATTGATGCGCAAGTAGATTACATGCAAAGTCAATGCACAGATGTGAATCACGTGTTTTAGGCGGGGAGAACAGAGTGTTTTCCAACTAGCGTTTTCCAGCGA